>NW_007253295.1:37241-50228 GCF_000164805.1 Carlito syrichta
ATCCCCCCACCCCCATCTCGGTAAACAGGCGGAACTTTAGTCTTGCACTTCTGCAAAGTGGGAGGGAATCCCGTGGGAAAACGCTTCCGGTGGCTGTCCTTCCTCTCATTGGCTGCTGATGATCACGGTTTGTGATTGGGGGAAGGTTGACACAAGACTGGTTTCTATTGGACCAGGTTTCTCGGCGGGTGGGGCTAAAGGGAACCAAACGCCAAAATACAAATTCTGGCCTCCGTCATGCCCCTACCTTACCCTCCCACCAAAACCACCACTGTGGAAACACCTTTGTAAAGTTAATAAAAGACCACAAAGTTAGACTCGTAATAGGGGCCTGAAATCTGTCATGTCCTGACCCGGAGGGGAGGGAGCTGCCCAGCGGGTTAATGAGCTTATTTTCTCTCGAAGAACAAGGATCCCTTGGGTCACGCAGACCCCCTGGGTGCCACCCGGAAGTCTGATCAGCGGAAGGTCAAGGGTCAAGAGCTGCGTCGCTCGTCCTTCCACCTACCTTCCAGAGGTCTCTGAACAGCCGCTGTTCACAAAATTTGTAACTGGTTTTTGAGATATTTTTCAGACCTTGCACTGGCCCAACAGACCCCACCAAGGAGCTGACCCAAGTGGTCCCGCGAGTCTCCCCCACCCCAACCCAGAAACCGGCTCTGCACCCACAAAGACAGTTTCAGCCCTCCCATGGCTTCCTCACTAACCCCTCGTCAGCATCCGTTCTGTTGCCTCCTGCCTGTCAAATAATTCCTTAAAAAACTCTAGCCTAAAATGTAAAATCAGGGAAGCGGATTTGAAAATGATCTCCTGTCCTTCTCACCAGGAAATCGCTGGCTGCCAGGGCCCTCCTTGCAATTCCATGACAAATTTGTTTTCTTAAAATCTGACCCTTGGCCTCTCGTGCACTAGTCTCTGAATTCATCCTTGGGCGTGTGCCTTGCGATTATTAAGCTCCTTTCTCTACTGCGACACTGCTGATTCAGTGCATTGGCTCTTTTCTGAGTGGCAGGCATGGAGACCCGGTTAGGCTGTGGCATCACCACAGTCCCAGGCTCGTTTTGCCATAGCTGATCTTTCTGCACTGAGAGCAGGGCCTTTGCACTTGCTCAGGGCCTTTGCACTTGCTCTACCTCCTGCCCGGAATGTTCTTCCCCACTTCAGCCTGCCTCCTGATGGTCATTGAGGGCTCCACTCCAATGTCACTCCCTCAAAGACCTGCCTGAGCACCGCGGGTTCCCCTGTCTCAGATCCCTAATTGCTTTCTTCACACCATCCTCCAGCGTTTGCAGCTTTTCCCTTCTGTTTAATGCCTGTCTCCCCCACTGAGAGGAGGGAAGGGACCTTCCTTGTCTCATCACAGGTGTATCCTCAGCACTCAGCATCTGGCAACCAGCCTGCGTGATCCAGAGCAGGTGCTCAGTAAGTACTGGTGAGCTGTGTGGCCTCTCCACTTCCTCCTTCCCTGTAGTAAGGCGGGAAGCCGGAAGAGTGGCAGGTCTTTCACCAGCTTCCCTGAACCTGGGAGGGCGGGACTGAGTCCGGGAAGGAGGTGGGAGTGTCTCTGTCTGGCACTCCATGCCAGTTCCCAGAGCCCAGCCAATTCAGTAATGTGACTAAGACTGACATCTTGGCTTTTTTATCTCCTGTGATCTGGGAGACACAATAGTGAGTCTGGGCTCCACTCTGTGTTGGGCTTCCAGTCAGACTGCGTCTCCACTACTCACACACACATTTTGTTTGCTGCTTGAATTTGGTGTTTCTGAAATAATCCTCAGCAAAGTGGATGACAGATGACATCTGAGTAAATCCCAGGACAACATGAGATGGCACATCGTGGTGACCAGGAGCTCTCCAATCAGACCAGGGTTCAAATTCTGGCTCCAGGATTTCCTTGCTGTGTGACTGTAAACTAATCCTCAACCTCTGGGCTTCTCTCATCTGTAAAATTGGGATGATAATTAAGCCTGCCTTTTAGAGCTGTTAGATGTAAATAGCACTGGATAGCACTTAGCATATGGCCTGTCCTAAATCAATATGTATTTTTATTTTAAATTATAATATTTTGTTATAAAGATCTCTTAGAGGCCAAAAGTCCAGAGGGCTAGTTCAGGCTCTGCCCGTCACTGTGTGACCTCAGGCAAATCCCTCTTCCTTTCTAGAGCTGTTTCTCCATCTGTAAACCATGCACCTTGTGCATCTACAGGCATAGACGTGTGCTCAGCACGAACAAGCATCCGGCTGCACGTGAGGCCGTGAGCACCCCGTCCTTTCCAATGCATCATGTAGAATCCCAGAGCAGGAAAGGACTTAAAACCACCCATCCTCTCAAGTGTGGAAGCCAAGGCAGCTATTCAGAATGGTCACAGACACAGGAGTGTCAGGCCCCTGCCTGCCTGTCTGAGGCCCAGTCCGTAACCGTCTGCCTGGGACGTCGAGCAACCAGTCACCTAGAGAGAGCCTGGGCAATGGGGATGCCATCTGGATTCAGGTTTGGGCCTGCCACTCATCAGCTGTGTGTCCCTGGGGAAAATGCAGCAGTTGCTGTGGAGACCTGTCCACAGCTCCTTCATGTGCCAAAATCTCTCCAACATTTCCAGCTCTAGTCCAAGGACGATATTCCTGCAGCAGCTGGAAGTGCTGGGAATGAACGCTTCTTGAAGCAGCCCTCAGTCAATGACAGAGGGCGCTGGTGGACAAATACCCCAGCTCCCTCCCCTCTGCAGGAATTCCCTGCAGATCCTTGTCAGTTGCCCACGCTGGTTATCTGGGACACACACTTGGTTGCTTCATGCCCTTCCCTGACTTGTGTCCCCACTCCCCTAGCAGGGTGTCCTGGGGGTCCCCTCCGAAGTCAACTGACAGTACTTGAATCCTTGTGTTGGGAACGCAAACCTCTAGAGACAGCCAGTTACTTACCCCCTTGTTCCCCAAGATGGGAGGATTCAGTAACTTAACAGAGACAAAGCATTCGCAGCAGTGCCAGGCAGTATGTTTGGTTAATAAGCAAAAAAGAGAGATAAAGAACCTTTATTTATACAAAGTTCCACCCTCCTCAGCAAACACAGATAACAGGCGATAAAACCATCTTCAAGACACACACACAAACAAGTACTGACTCAACCCAAGCGGTCTGGGCCAACGTGCAGGTCACAGATGCCTCGTGTCTGCTGTCTGGATTGCCCAGCCCAGGCTGGGTCAACAGGACGCGAACCCTCCCCGGACATTTTCTCTGTGGCTGCCAGCAATGGTGTTCGTGGACGCAGGCCTTGGGGTAGCTGGGCTTGTTTATTCTGGGAATCCCATGCATGGCAGGAGCCCCCAGCCGTGCAGCCATGTGTGGGCGCCTGGCTTTGGTCCTTGTGGTTTTCCACATCCTTCTCGGTGGCTCCCATGTCACCAAGGACCCCTGGACAGGCCGGATGCAAGGGAGCTCGACTGAAAGAACAGGCACATGGGCGACGGCCACTCTCCCAGAACTTCAATTTCCCATCGGAGGCCAAGGCCGCCCCCATCATTCCCACGATGGCTTTGCCAGCTTCCAGGCTCTGTATTTGAGTTCAGTGAGACGGAGGCTGGTGAGAGGCGTGAGCGGCGATGATTTGGAGCACAACACACGCCTTGGCCAGGGGCAGTCTGCTGTGGCAGCTGCGAGTAGAGTACCAGCAACTCCAGCTCAAGCCTCGCGATCCCTGCAGGGGCCTGCCATGGGCACACTGCCCAGTGCTCTACTCCCGTGGGAGGTGGCAAACCCAGGCCGATGTTGGGGAGGGGTCCATTCTTTGCAGCCCCATGTGAGGCCATTGTCACACCCTCAGACCACAGTCCTTTGAGTCTTTTGGAAATCTGCCAGCCTGGTTGCCTTCCAAGAGGAAGGACCTCCCAGGTGTGGATAAGCCCTGGGCCTCGCCTGGCGACCTTAGCCACGAAACAGCACACACCTAGGAGGCCCTTGTGCATGCCAGCCCCAAGGAGACAGGGCTCATCATTTTGGAGGTCTGGCTGGAGCTCTGAGCATTGCCAGGGGCAGGCTGGAAGGGCGGTGAGGACTTACCCTCCTCTGAGATGCCCAAGGGTGCCAGGGAGGCTGGACAGAGGCTGGCCTCCAGTGGAATCCCACCTAGAGAGGGGTCCGGGGTGCTCAGGGGGGTCATGAGGGGCGAGGGCCTGTCTCCACAGCAGCAGCCACAGCAGGGGCCAGCCACAACGTGGGCCTGGCCACTCTCCTCCTGGCCGTGACACTGTTTCAGGTGGCCACACAGGTGGCAGGTGAGGGCTGAGTAGACAATGCCGCTGCCCAGGTCGTCACTGGGGGGGTCTGTGGCCTGCTGAGGGGAGAGCGGGGGCTTCTGCCTGCCCTCTCCCTCTCCCCCTGGCTCCAGACCCAGGAGCTCTGGGGAGCCGCCCAGGAAGTGTGAGTTCTGTGGGCCGTGACATGGCTCTGTGTCCAGTCCAAAGGTGAACAGGGGGACAGGGCCTGGGGCAGGGTCCCCGGGGCAGCCAGGAAGGAGGTCTTGGAAGGGCTTGTAGCCCCCCTCCCCGCTGCTGGCCCCAAGTCCACACGCCCCTGGGGACACAGTACTGCTGGTGAGTAGGCTGGAGAACGCCTTGTACCCAGCCTCCCCAGAAGGGCCCAAGCCCGCCCCTGCGCCGTCTTGGGGACTGCCCTGCTGCACTGCGTGTACAAATTCCCGATAGCCACTGGCGGGGGCTGAGGTCGGGGCCGCTTGGTGCTGAAGGACACTCTGGCGGAGAATCTGCTCCCAGGTTTCGGGCTCTGAGGGCTCAGGGGCACAGGGGCCCGTGGGGTCCACTTCCTCCAGGCGCTCGGCCAGCTGCGGATCTGGGGCGAGCTCTCCAGGACTTGGGGGCTGGCTCAGAGAGTTGCTGAGGCTGCGGTACGCAGGGTTGTCTGCGATGACGACGGGCGTCTCTGTGCAAGCCAAGCTAGCCAGGCTCTGGGTTGGGCTGGCTGCAGGACCTGGCTCTTGGCCAAAAGGTAGCTCTGCGCCCTGGGAAGCCTCCCCCGGGGGCCCTGTATTCGGGAACTCGGCCTGGGACATCTGAGCACTTGTGCTTCCTGAAGGCGGAAGGAGGCACGACTCCCCCAAGCCCTGCTGGCCAAGGCCGCCCTCCTCACCCCCAAGCAGGTCCAGGAACAGGCTCTCCGTCAGCCGGGCCGCAATGCCCTCCCTGCCCTCCTGGAAGCCACCCTTGCTGCTCTCAGGCCACGGGCAGAAGTCATCTTCCTCCGCTTCCTCCTGCTCACCCTCCGCCTGGGCCTCAAACAACTCTACGCACCGCTCCACGCTGATGATCTCTGGCCAGAGGACTGTCTTGCTGACCTCCACAGGGTGCCATACTGACTTGCTCGGGCCCTGGAAAGGCCCACTTCTGGCAGCCTTGGGGGGATCCTCGTTCCTTTTCATGCCGTGTTCCAGCAAACAGGGCAGAAGCTTGGTAAGACAAGTCTTCCAGCGTCTGCAAAAGTAAAGTTTGGCCAGGGTTCAGTATCGACATGTGAAAAACTCCTGTTCCTCCTTCAGAGCCCAGCTTGACATCACTCTTTACCAATGTCTACCTACTGCAGACATGCCTCCTGACTTTTTCATCAAAAATCTATCAGTCTGTCTTGGTTGTTAGACTGGGAACTCGTTGAGGACAGGGCCTGTGTCTTACTTTGGGACATCTGGAACCCAGCACATGGTGTGGCGCCTAATATAAACTCAGCCTATTGTATAAGGAAAAGTCTTCATCGAGGATGACGATATTTAAAAGCAAAAACATTTCCTAAGCCATGACCAGTTAGAACGGATGTGGGGTCCTAGGGCTGAAGCAGGGTCAGTGCCAGGTTCTAATCCTTTAGTTACTGGGTTGTGGGCACGTCTAGGAGGCCCCAAGGGAGAAGCACAGGAGGCCAGAGTGTTAATGCCACCCTCGAGGGTTCGGGGCAGTGGCAGTCTGCCAACGAGTATACAACTAGGCCAATATTTTAACAACAGGCACGGCTTCCCTGATTGTTAACTGTATCAGCCTTGCTCAGGCCAGGCTGGGTACTCCCAAGAGGGTTCAGCATGTGCCTGACCCACCAGTGGAACTCAGGGGGCTTAGCCAGCAGCCCACCTCCCCCGGTCACCTCTCCCCCTGCCACCCGTTGGAGCCTAATGTCATAGGGCAGTCGCCAAATGCCAGGCGGGGCCCACCCACAAGTTCTGCCACCTTCCAAATCCACACAGGCTGTGAGTTAAGTTCAGGTACATACGGGCACTTGGCCAGTTCCTGGCCTTGGGACCGCCTCTCCCACAGTGACACCTGAAAGACAGAGATGGCCAATGAAACACAGCAGAGCGACCTTCCAGCCCAGTCCCACGGACGTGTTTGCCTTGGAAAGGGCAGAAATCTTGACACCACACAGGTCTGAGGTCCAAACAGGTCACTTATGCTCTCTGAGCCTAGTGTCCTTGGAAATAATGAGATTCTCCTAATAATAAAAGTGACTGTGGTCAATGGCAAAAATGGCCACCGTGCTCTCTGGCGGCTCCTTCCACGTGGGCCTCACCTGGCTGCGGGGCTTGCTGGGACCAATAGAAAGCAGGGAAGTGACACCTTGCCGGTGACACATGAGGCCTCAGGGGCCTTGCTACTTCCTACCCTTGAGAAATAGGCCCTCTGTGAACAAGCCAGGTGAAACCCAAAGGAAGGCTGCTGGGACCAGCCAGCTCAGTCCAGCCGCCCCCTCCTCACCCACTGCTAAGCCAGCCCTAATTGCCCACCTCCAGAAGCAGGAGCCCAAGAAACGGCTGTTGTTTTTACCCTCTAAACAGGTGACTGATTCTTCTACCATGACAATGCACCTGCCCAATACTGCGCTGAATGTTCAGCAGTTTTTGACCAAAAACCGCATGACCCCTGTGTCCCGCCCTCCCTATTCACCTGATCTTGCCCTGATCAACTTTCTGTTGTTTCCCAGAGTGAAAAAGGACCTCAAAGGGAAACATTTTGCAATGGAAGGGTGAAATAAAAAACCGCAGAGGCACTAAAAGGCTGATGAGCACAAAAACTGTTTTGAGCAGTGGGAAAAGCACTTCGATAGGTGTATTGCATCAAACGGAGAGTATTTTGCAGGTAACTGAAGTTTAAACATGTAGGAATAAATACACCAATTTTTATACATAAACTCTGGGATTCTGGGGTCCCTCCTCATACACGACACATAGTATGTACAGGACTCTGTGACACACACTTTATACCTCTTGTCTCAATTAATTCCAAAATCAGCCCTAACCAGTAAACACTGCCATAACCCTCATGAGGAAGCAGGCTCAGGGAAGTTAGGCAGCCGGCTCGAGACCACACAGAAGGTCCAGGCAGAGCCTGGATTCAGCCAGCACTCCCGGAGTCCAGGGCCTGCTACAAGTCCCTGAAGAAGCAAGGGCGCGGGACCTCCTCTCCCAGACAGGGCCCGTGTTGCCCTCGCTCCTTCCTAGAGAGCCTGGGCACTGCTCAGCACACTCACTGCCCACCCCCATGGCTGTCACCTTGGGGAAGCTGACCCTATTCACTCAGGGGTAGACCCTGGCGGGTGCCCAGATATCTCTACACCTTTACTGGTGACTGGTTTAGGAGAGAGCTTGGCTCTAAGGAGAGACCTGCTGGAGAATGGAGGCTGGCTTCTTGTGTCTTAAGACACAGAAAGCCTAGAACCCTCTCCCTCTCCCTCTGGCCTCTGCCCTTGTCCAGGCACCTCTCCAGGAGATGACATAGAGATGATGACTCCAGGTCCTCCTTCCCCTGGGAGGGATAAGGATCCAGAGGTCAACGCCAGAGGAACACACCCCAGGCTGAAAGAGAAGCCATGGAAGCTCAGGGAAGCCTCTGGCCTCCCAGTGACCACACCCAGCTGCTGCATCAGCCTGCCCTGACACCTTCCTGACTGGCCCTTTGCTGTCCCCAAAGTCAATGGACGTCAACACCCCGGATGTTAAGAGCCACATTCCTTGACACATGCATTCCAAAGCATCCTACCTGAGAATCCTGGATGACAATGGCCATCAGGGGGCTGTGGGCGGCGTTGGGAATCTGGTCCCACCATTCCTTCTTAATCCTGAAAACAAGAGGAAAAGGTGTTGCTCTCCAAACTACCGACAGGTGAATGCTCCTCCCATTAAAGCTGTGGTTGTCACCATGCATTAGGCATCAGAGACCACGCTGGTTCATTTTGGACATCAAACTGCTGAATCCTTACCGTAGCTGGGTGAAATGGGTTCTACTGCTATCCCCATACTACAGACGAGGAGACTGCGGCCCAAAGAAGGGGAGCGACCGCGGGCAGGGGGCAGAGCCAGGTTCACGGTCCAGCCTTCGGCTGCCCAGAACGGAGTTCCTGGCAAGGCTTCCACCTCGTTCACCCCACAATCCCCTCCCTGGAGTAGTTGAGGGCAAACGATCAGGGGGCGGCCTGCGATGGACTCATCTCTGCCCACTTTTTCTGGCCACGTGCATTTATGGAGCACCTATGTTCCACTGATTGTGCCAGACCCAGGGGCCGCAGCAGTGAACCAGACAAGTATCTTTGTCTTTGTGGAGCTGATCTTTGAGAGAGGTAGACAGATGATAAACAGAGACAGAATGATGATACGACACCATTCATTCCTGGCAATAAATGCCATGAATAAAGATAAAAAGGTAGGAGTGTGAGTACCACATGTTCTCACTCATAAGCGAACACGAACATTTACCATAATACTATGAGAAAGGGATTGGCAGTAGCGGGATACTGCTGGGGTGGGGGTGGGGGACACAATGCCAACAAGGGTACCTGATCTCAAACCAGGAAAAATGGGGCCCAAAGGGAGGCCCAAACTTTATCTGTACGATAACCACTTGTATATCTAATTCTGAATTGTACCCCACATCTTAAAAAAAAAAGGTAGGAGTTCGAGACCAGCCTGGGTAACATAGTGAGACCATCCCTACAAGAAGCAAAACACTAGCCAGGTGTGGTGGCATGTGCCTGTAGTCTGAGCTACTTGGGAGGCTGCGGTGGGAGGGTCGTCTGAGCCCAGGAGGTCGAGGCTGTGGAGAGCAGTGATCGTGCCACTGTACTCCAGCTTGGGTAACAGAGTGAGATCCTGACGAAAAGAAAAGAAAAGAGAAAAGAAAAGAATAGAAGAAAAGAAAAGAAAAGAAAAAAGAAAAGAAAAGAAAAAAAGATAGCTGGGCTCGGAGGCTCAGCCTGTAATCCTGCGCCTTTGGGAGGCTGAGGTGAGTGGATTGCCTGAGCCCGCGGGTTCGAGACCCACCCGGGCAACTTGGCGAGACCTCATCTCTACAATAAATCAAAAATGAGCCGGGCGTGGTAGCGCGCGCCTGTAATTCCGGCTATTTGGAAGGCTGAGGCGGAAGGATCGCCAGAGCCCAGCGGGTCGAGGCTGCGGTGGCTGGGAGCGTCCACTGCATTCCAGTCTGGGCGATGGAGTGAAACTCCAACTCAAAAAAAAAAGATAAAAGGGTAGAGAGGAATGGGGGTGTGACCAAGGAAGGTCTCTGGGGACCCCCAAGCCGGGTCTGCGAGCAGTTGGGGAGGAGCCCTGGCGGTGTCCGGGCAAGGGCTCTCCAGGCAGAAGGCACAACAAGGGCAAAGGCCCCACAGGAAGAGCATGCCTGGCACCAGAGCAGCAAGGAGGCTGGAGTGATGGGGGACTGGAACAGGGACAGGTGGTGGGGAAACTGAGGCTTAGAGGCGGCGAGAGCAGCCCACGGTGGCCCACAGGCTTCGGTGACGAGACATGAAGGGCACGTGCATCCCCCGCCTGCTCAGCACATGCCCGGCCAAGAGCTAGGGCCTGCTGGACCCATTTCAGAGATGGGAGGGCTGAGACTCTGATACGCTGGCAATTCCAAGGGCCGGCACCCACAGGAAACAAGGCTCCTTCAACCACCGCCCAGGAACCTCCCTCCAGTCCCTCACTGCGAGTGGGCCTCTCAGGGCTGAAGGAATATGTTCTCGCCGACACCCCGGGGCTTGGGGGTGTCAGCCACTCAGCTGTCGCCAGCGACCAGGCAGCAAGGCCAGGGTTCAAGCCCAGGTCTCCTGCCTCCAGCAGGGCAATCGTCTCAAGCTCCTTTGGCTCCTGCCACATGTTCCCGAGAGCCTGGAACACACCCCAGGCAGCCAGGGTAGAAAGGGGACATGGACGACACCATCTTCCTTGTCTCCCCCGCTTTTCCCCCAGCCAGCTCGTTCTCCCCGGTCAGGGCCTAGCTGAGACTCTCCCTCCTCAGGGCGACCCCCCGGCCCTCCCACGCAGAGGGCACCCTGGAACACCTCTCCCCTCTGCCCTGGGTGTCTGTGGGTCACTGTGGAAGGCCATCTGTCAGCGGTGGGTGTGGCACTTCCTGGCTCCTGCCAGGATGCAGGTTTAGGAACACAGTGTCCTCGTCCGTCTTACTCCCAGCTCTGCTCTGCAGTTCTCTACTCTCAAGGCGCGGCACAGAGTAGCTGCTCAATAAATGCGTATTGCTGGGTTTTGTTTCTTTTGTTTTAGCTAGGGTCTCACTGTGTCACCCAGGCTGGAGGGCAGCGGCACGATCACAGCTCACCACAGCCTCTGCCTCCTGGGCTGAGGCGATTCTTCCATATCAACCACCAGAGTAGCTGGGACTACAAGTGAGCGCCACCACGCACAGCTGATTTTTTAAAAATTTTCTTGGCAAAATGAGGTCTTACTATGTTGCCCAGGTTGGTCTCGAACTCCTGGGCTCAAGCATTCCTCCTTCTTCGGCCTCCCAAAGTGCTGGAAATATGGCCGTGAGCCATCATCCCTGGCCATATTGCTGAATGAAAGGACTGCAAGCAGACAGATCAGAGGGGCGATTCCCTCCCAGCTGGACCCCAGGGGGGCTGGCTCACAGCATGGAAGCCCAGGACTCACTTGATGATGCCAAAATAGCAGGACAGGCAGATGGCCAGGATGACAATGCAGGAGATGCTGACGCCCAGCGGGAGGCGCTGTTCCAAGGGGTCCCTGTAGGCTGGAAGTGGGAGGAGAAGCCACGGCTGGCATCGCCCCGGGACATCCAGAGCGGGACACCAGGGTCGGGACCCTCCTCCAAGACCCTCCACCAACTGGCAGCCACCTGCCCCTCCTGTCTCATCCCCAGCACCCTCTCCCCTCTCGCCAGCCCAGCCCCCTCTCCGGCTCCCCCTCCCCTGAAGCTCCAGGCCATCTCGGGATCTTGAACTTGCTGCTCTCACTCCCCACAAGCACTGAGGTCAAGTGCGTGACTCAAGAGCCAGGAAACCTGAGCTCGAAGCCCGATGCTATCCTTGCTGCACGACCCGGGGCAAGTCCCTTACATTCTCTGTGCCTCAGCGTCCTCATCTGTGGAATGGGGCCAATAACACAACGATCTCATGGGTCGTTGAGAGGATGGCACGCTTTAACACATCGGACAGCACAGTGCACCCACAGCATCGGCTGCGACCATCGGGCACACGCGCCTTCTCCTCGGCCGCGTGTCACCTCCTCCACAAAGCGCGCCCCAACAAGCTCCCTGCCCCGGTCCCTGCTGCCACTCCAGCCCCTTGCCCTATTTGCTTTCTTCTTTTGTTGTTGCTTTGTTCTGTTTTGAGTTGAGGTCTCACTTTGTCCCCGCAGTGCGGTGGCATGATCACAGCTCACCACAGCGTCGACCTCCTGGCCTCAGGCAATCCTCCCTCTTCAGCCTCCCGAGTAGCTGGGACTATAGGTGCGTGCCACCATGTCCAGCTAATTTTTTTTTATTTTTATGGAGATGAAGTCTCACCAAGTTGCCCAGGCTGACCTCAAACTCCTGGGCTCAAGTCATCCTCTCACCCCGGCCTCCAAAGTACTGGGATTATAGACATGAGGCACTGTGACCATATGCCCTCTCTGCTTTCGTCCCAGCACCTACTATCAACCGGGGTCTGCCCCCTTTGTTTTCATCCCAGCACCTACTGTCACCTGGACCCGTCTGACTTATTCCTTTGTTTACTTGTTTTTTGTTCCCCTCGCCAATGGCAGCACCACAAAAGCAGATTCCTGTCTGCTTTGCTCACTGTGGACTCCCCGGTGTCCAGCACGGGGCTGACCATGCAGGAGAAGCCCCAGAACTATGTGTTGACATAATTCATGAGGGCCCAGCACGTCATATCTGCTCCACCAAGCTATTTCCCTTCCCTTCCCTTCCCCAGGCCAATGACAGAATCTGATCAACCTGACAAAACCTTCCCAGGCACTGGCTGTGTGCTCGGCCCTGTACTGGGGCCTGGAGAGAGACACACAGTTAGGGCATTACCTAGGAGTCCACAGCCCAGGGTGGGAGACACGTGACCCAGCTGACACCCACAGCACAAGACAGCAATGCTGAAAGGGCTGGGGTGGGGTACCTGCTAGCTGCCACTGCACCCTGCACTCTGAAGCATCCTTGCTCCTTGAGTTTCCCCAACAGCCCTTACTCCTCCCGTGGCACAAATGGAGACGAGGCAGCCGGCCCGGCCCGACAGCTCCTTCCCCTCAAGTTCGCCGTCGGCCATGCCCACCCTGAGGCTTGGGCCCATGACAGTTATCTGGGTCTCCAGACTCCCTTGCAATGAGGAGAGTCCATGTGACAATCCTGGCCAATGAAATGCTAGAGGAATCCCAATATGGAAGTTTCTGGAAAGAGGTTTGCTTCCTGATCCAAAAGAGAGCTCTGGCTAGGTGCAGTGGCTCACGTCTGTAATCCCAGCACTTTGGGAAGCTGAGGCCGGAGGACTGCTTGCCCCTAGGAGTTTGAGACCAGCCTGGGTAACATAGCAAGACCCCATCTCTAAAAAAATTTTTCAGGCCGGGCTCGATGGCTCAGCCTGTCATCCCAGCATTTTGGGAGGCCGAGGTGAGTGGACTGCCTGAGCCCGCGAGTTCGAGACCCGCCCGGGCAACTTGGCGAGACCTCGTCTCTACAAAATCAAAAACTGGCTGA
>NW_007253295.1:51779-84845 GCF_000164805.1 Carlito syrichta
TCCTCCTCCGCCTTCCGAGTAGCTGGAACTACAGGCGCGTGCTACCACGCCCGGCTAATTTTTTGATTTATTGTAGAGATGAGGTCTCACCAAGTTGCCCGGGCGGGTCTCAACCCATGGGCTCAGGCAATCCACTCACCTCAGCCTCCCAAGGTGCAGGGTTACAGGCTGAGCCACCGAGCCCTGCTGTATTTTTTTTTTTTTTTGAAAGCGGGATTTATTGGGAGGACAGAAAAGCTCCCACAGTGGGAGGGGACCCGAAAGGGTTGCCCTATTTTATTTTATTTATATATTATTGTGAGATGAAGTCCATGGGCCTCATCGGACTACCGAAACGGCTGAGAGTCTTTATCCTACAGCCACAAGATGGACAGAGACCCACTCCCCAAATTTCCACAGGGAGGATAATCACCCACAGACCAGCAACACTCACACTGGATGGGTACATAAGCAAGAAATATGTCACTACAGTGTTCAGCCGTGGAAACAGTGGGCTTGCTTGTTACTGCAGTCTAGCCTTCCTACGGACTAATACACCACGTCTGGGGGAATTCTATTACTGCAGAGAGCAGCGTCCCTTGACAGGAAAGCCCAGAGACCCAGCCAGGGGAAGTGTCTGGCCACCGGGTGAAAATGGGGAGTGGAGACTCCCACTGCTCGGGGACCCCGATACTCACAGTGCCGCCACGTGATGCTGGGGCTCCACTCACTCCAGGTGCTGTTATACCTCTGAGCCCAGGCCTTCACCCGCACCCCGTAGGAAACCCCAGACTTCATGGTGCTGGCCGCGAGGCGGAGAGTGGGTTCTAGGTAGGTCACATTATAGATTCTGACCTGGAAGAGAGAACGGGGATTTCGTGTATCAGCAGGGGCCAGAGGGCACCAGTTCCCACCCTGGCTGCTGCCCTTTGCCGACCCCACAGTGTCTAAGAGCCAGCCAGCCTGGGTATCTGGGTGTTCCTTCTATTCAGACCACCACGGCGTGCCACCTTCATAACAGTGATGGAGTTGAGCAAGATAAGACGGGGCAGGGCGCCCGGGCCCCATACGAACTAGCCTTCTTACGTTACTCGGGCAAATGGTTACCTTGCTGAGTTTTCGTTTCCTCATCTGTAAAACAAGGGTAAGAGTCCTGACCATACCACCACCTTCCGGCTGTGCAACTGTAAGTGATATAACCCCTCTGGACTTCCATGGTCTTTTCTCCAAAATGGGATTAATAAAAGTGCCTGCCCCAGTGCTGTTGTGAGAACTCAACACTTAGAGAACAGGGCCCGGCACACCGGAAGTACAGGGTCTGAAGCACCATAGGGTCGATGCATCCCTCTCTATCCCACATGGGCTCCTAGCTTCCCTATAATCAAGCCCAAACTCACTGGCCTAGAATCTAAGGTTCTGCCCAATCTAGCCCCCACTGGGCAGTGACCTCCAAGACCTCTTGTTAAGCAAAAAATGTAAGATGTAGATTAGTATGCGTTCTCTGCTTCCTTTTATGTGTTTAAGAGAGGGAAAGCTGGCATAGCAATCACTGCGGACAAACCCTAAGAAGGTCCCTTTGACCCCCACTTTGACTCATGTCCTTGTGTCACCTGGTGTTTTTGAGTGTGGGTGGGACCCGTGACTTGTCTCTAACCAGCAGAATATGGCAAACGTGATGGGGTGTGCAGGGGATTGCAAGGATGTAATTAAGCAACTCTGCCTTGATGGCTTTGAAAAGGCCACAAGGGAAGGAACTGATCCAGCAAATAACAGTGCCTCTCAGACTCACAGCTGGCAAGGAGCTAAATGCTGCCAAATTCACATGGCTTGGAAGCAAACCTTCCCCAGCTGAGCCTCCGATGGAACCGCAGCCCCAGCCCATACCTTGATTATAGCCTTGCAAGACGCTAAGGCAGTAGACCTGGCTAAGCTGTGCCCAGACTCCCAACCTACAGGAACTCAGATAATAAATGTCTGCTGTTTAAAGCCGTGAAGGGGGTAGTAACATTATTATGCAGCCACAGAAAACTAAGGCAGTGATGGACGCACACATGCGCTTGTTAAAGGCAGAAACTCTCTCTCAAAGGGCGCCCTTGCCCTCTGTCTGCTCTCACTTGCAGTCCTCTCCCTCCTAGCAAGAGGCAACAGCAGAGCTTGACTTCTGGGGAGAGAAACAGGAGGCTGGGGTTGAGAGAATAGCAGAATTCCATTCTGAATCATTTTGTACCACTTGAATTGTTACCTCTTGTAAACTTTTCTTTTTACCCAATAAAAAGCTTTAGCCTCTCCAGCAGCTGTTATTTTTTGAGTTGTTGAAGAAAAAAAATGAAGAAAAAAAAAAAGCTTTAGCAAGTGAAAAATGAAATGAAAGCTGTGTCCGCAACCACCAATTCTGATGGCGAGTGAGTGGCCTGCATCCTGTGATGCCTCCCGCTGAGTCTGAGGGGATCCCCCTCCTTCCCCGTGCAGCCCGGGAAAGGTTTTCACAACAGAGAAGCGGCCTGCTGGCAAGCCCCTGCGGGAGGAACTGTGGGGAGCCGAGAGCTTTCCTGCTGCAGCAGGGCTGAGGGTGGGAAGTGAGTCTACTCTCCCCATCTCTTGTCTTTCTTTTGCAACCACTAGATGTATGTTACCAAAGAAACCTTACACCCTAGGAATGAGCTGGGAATTGGGAAATGGACTAAGAAACAAAAGAGAAACTAGAGCTTCTAAGGAACTACTTGTGGCTTGTTTGTTTTTTGAACAAGAAGGCCAGGTGTTTGGGAGACCCCTCTGAGAGAAATGCCCAGGAGAGAAAAAATTGCTTCAGGTTCTGGAGTTCAAATCCTGGGTTCAGATCCCAGCTCTACCATGTCCAGCTGTGTGACCCCGGGCAAGTCTGTTTACCTCTCCGGGCTTCAGTTTTCTCATCTCTAAAATGGAGAGACCAACATACAATATACCTTCCCACCTACAAGGCTTTCACAATAACTGCTGACAATATAAGAAATGGTAACCATTATTATTGTGAGCATGGCATTCAGGGCTCTAAACAGACCTGTGGCCTCATTTTCTGCTTTTTCACCACTCACTCCCACACCCCAGACCCCACATCCCCATAATTCTCAAGTAAATATTCCATGGCTTTTCATACCTCCAAACCTTTTCTCATGCAGCCCCCTCCACCTGATCTACCCTTTTCTTCCTTCCCTACCTAGAAAACTCCTATGCACCCTTCAGTGCCCAGGCCCAAACTCCCCTTGCCTAGATATCATCCAAGGGAATGAGTAGTTCCACTGCCAAAATGCTACAGTCGGTTCCTAATGTCTCTTCTTAAAATGTATCCAGTCTGAGCTGCAGCCGGTGTCTGTAGTATCTATCTTGGGTCAGGTGTCCACTGCTCAGGACAGGAAGACCCGTCCCTAGCTCCAGGGTTCGTCGTCACCGGTCTAAGCCCATCCCCTGGCCTGTGACGGCTCAGAGGGAGCACGTGGCCAGCTCTGGCCACCGACTAAATTCTTCAGGCTAGGCTCTGTCACTGAGAAGGGATGGATGGAGTAAAGTCTCCGTAACTTCCGTCCCAGCAACTAGAGAAGCTGGACGTCTCTGTTCTGCCCCAGACCTGGGGTCCCGAGACTTGGGGCAGCCCTGAGCAGCCGCATGCCCACCAAGCATGGCCCCAGCACACTGACCAATCCAATCCTGTGGCTGGTGCCCAGGGCCAGGCCCTAAACCCAGCGAGCATTTCAGCCAGCCCAGCTTCCCCCTCCCTGGAGTTTCCTTTTGGAAGCCGCTCCCACCTTTTCAGTCCATCTGGTTCGGGAGGGGGTGAGACCCTTCTCCTCCAGAGAAGGGCATGTGACTCATGCCTGGCCAATCAGAACATTCCATCAGCACGCTGTCTCTTCCTACAGCCAGGGATTGGTTCAGAGACTGCTCTGACGGCAGCTCGTGGCAGGCATGTGACTCACCCCCAGCCAATCAGAGCACTCCACCAGGGCCCTCTCTCCTCCCACAGCCAGGGGTGGGTTCAGAGACTGCTCTGCCTGCAGCACCGGTGGGCATGTGACTCATCCCTGGCAAATCAGAGCACTCCATCAGCACCCTGTCTCCTCCCACAGCCAGTGATTGGCTCAGAGACTGCCACGTGATCCATGCCGGCCCAAGTGAGCGTCAGCCCTAGAACATTCGTTGGGACTGTAAGGAAAAGGAAGGCAGAACAAAAATCCTTTTCCCACTATGGCTTTGGGATGTGGGCCTGGAGCTACTAGTGTGCCTGCCTAAAAACGAAGCCAACACAGAATAAAGGAAGGCCAAGAGCTAGACAGATTCCTGGAGGCTGGATCCAGCCATGCCTGAAGGTACCCAAGAAATAGGGAAATCAATAACATTTCTTTGGACTCTCTAAGTGGTACCTCTCTCTCCCTTCCAGCCCATCCTTGGGACTCCCAGTGGGCCTTGCACAGGCCTGGGACGTGAGAAGAAGCTTCATGGACAAAACCGAACCTGTCCCTTTCTCTAACATCTGTACACTCTCCCCGTGCTCTCTGAGTCCGTGCTATGTGAGCCAGCTGCCCCATCCCTGCTCCTTCCCCACATCCTGGCCCATCCTGGCCCAGTGCCAAGGGGAACCGACCTGGGAGATTTAAACCGACACCCTGCTGCGTCGCTGGCTTGGTCAAAAAGAGAGTAAGCAGCGACAGGTGCTAGTGTGAGAGCTTAAGTGGGCTGGTGCCTGCTCCCTGCCAGTCAAGGCAAGGCCTGCCTGGGTCCGGGACCCAAGGCGTGGCACAGAGAAGCCCCCCACAAACCTGAAGGAGCGGGCCATAGCCCAGTGTGCAGGATGCGAGGTGGGGGGGCTCTCCAAGGTCTGGGGCGTGCAGGAGAGAAAGGCAGGGCGCTGAGGACTGAGTGTGCCAAGCTGGGGAGTTCATCTGTGTCACACACTTCCTGCTCTCACAGCCCTGGGGGATGGGTGCTCTTGTCACCCCCATGTTATCAACGCGGAAACTGAGGCACAAAGAGGCTGCAGGACATGCCCAACATCACACAGCTGGCAGGGGGCAGATTAAGGCGCTGGAACCTGGCTCTGGGGACGCCAGGGCCCCTGGTGTCCCAAGCCTGTCCTTACAATGGGAGTGGGAGGAAAGCGGATTCGGGGGAAACACGGGTGATCGGAAATGACCTCCCTCACACCTGCAGCTGAAAGAGAGGGCCAAGCCCCCCACCCCGGCCGGCCCCTTGCTTAGTTGACCGTTTCCTCTCAGCGCTCCCTTTTTTAAAATTTATTTATTTATTTATATTTTTGAGTCAGAGTCTCCCTCTGTCACCCAGGACAGAATGCAAGGGCATGCTCACGGCCACTGCAGCCTCAATCTGCTGGGCTCAGGTGATCCTTTCGCCTCAGCCTTCCAAGTTGCTGGAACTACAGGCATGGGCCACCACACCCGGCTAATTTTGCCCAGTTGGAGTCCAAGGGAACCGACCCGGGATCACTGTCTGGCTTTGGGACTCGGGTTATCCAAGCATGCTGCAGATGTGCCACCCATGATCACGCGTGTCCCCGCCACCGGGAAACCCAGCGTGGCCCACGACCCTTCCTTTACAGATGAGGGACAGCAGGCAGAAGTCAGTCTCCCTCCCTGCACACCGGTCTCAGGGCACCCGGCAAATGAAAGGGCTTGCCCAGGGCACAGCCAGGGGAGAAGCTGGGTCTCCAGGTCCCCCATGTGCCGCCAGCCGCAGGGCCGGCCTCCCAAGCCCGCGGTCCCAGAGTCCGAATCTCTGCCACCCATCCATTCCCAAGAGGGCATGGAGAAACCTCAGCAAGCATCCACTCACGTCCGTGGGGTTGTCTTCACTGGAAATGTTGACCAGGTAGGTGAGCTCGTCATACAGGAAACTGTCACGCGGGTATGGGTTGCTCCAGGTAAGCAGCAGGGTGTCGGAGACGTTGGTGTGGACCGTGAGGTTCTCCGGGGCCCTGGGCTTCACTGCGGGGGTACATGGCGACTGAGTGAGGGCCCGGGAGGAGGCCCAGCCCCCGCCCACAGACCACAGCCCCTCGGGATGACTGTTGACATGTCCTTGGGGGGCACTGTGCAGACTTTCAGCAGGGACAGAGACGCACATGCCAACGCTGGAGGCAATGCTGCTAGACCCACACTGCGCCGTCGAGGGTCTTGTCTGCTTTTCCACAGCAGCAGCAAGTGGGGGGCCACAGCAGCTGACGCTCCATTTCCCACTGCCGCCCACACCGCGCACTGTGCTATTATTTACCCGGCATCTTTATTTTGATCCACCTGTTGTAAACCTTGGTGTCTTTTTAAGCCATCGTGTCCACCAGACCACTGGTTTATATGCCTGTGACGCATGTCATATGACGCATTACAATCGGCATACGAACATAGGTTTCATTTATATTAAATTCAGAATGTAAAAATTACCTTCCAGTTCACTCATGGGTCACTGTAAACAACCCCCCAACTACAGTGGATCAGGCCTTTGGGAATCACTGATGAGGGGGTGAATGTGAGCCCCGCAAAGGGGACAAGGGGGCTTTGAGTGCCGCCTCTGCTGCCGAGGAGCTGTGTGGCCTGAGGCCGGTCACTTGCCTTCCCTGAACTACATAGTTTATTCATTTGCAAAATGGGATACGAACTCTCTTCTGGAAACACAGGCTCAGAGAGGTAACATGACTTCCCCCCAGGACACACAGCCACGAGTGGTGTTTTAAACCCTTGTCACTACACCCCTCAAGCCTCTGGGGGAATCCCTGCAGGGACTCTGGGTGCCAGGATAAGGTCAGACTTCCACCTTCCATGGTCAAGACCATTCAAAGAAACAGAAGCTGACCGGTCCACAGAGGGTGGAAGGATTGTCCCAACTCCGTGTGAAATCTATAACAAGCCCAGCTGCCATCAAACACGCCTCATTTCAACACGCCTTCCTGGGCACTTACATACTCCATTTCTTGTTTTTGTTTTTTTTTTCTTTATTTTGAGTCAGGGTCTCACTGTGTTGCCCAGGCAGGAGCGCAGTGGCATGATCACGGCTCACTGCAGCCTCACCCTCCTGGGTTCAGGCCATCCTTCCACCTCAGCTTCCCGAGTAGCTCGCACTACAGGCGAGCGCCACCACACTCAGCTAATTTTTTAATTTTTTGTAGAGACAAGGTCTCACTATGTTTCCCGGGTTGTTTTTGAACCCCTGGGCTTAAGCAGTCCTCCCACCTCGGCCACCCAAGTCTTTGCCCACCCCATTTCACAGATGGGAGGACTGAGGCCTAGGAAGGGGTTTGGGAACATGTAGGCGGCTGTCTCCTGCTGCCTGCCTAGACCCTGCCTCCCGTGCCCACCTCCTCCCCAGCCCAGGCCGCTGTGGGAACACCGGCACCCCGCCCAGCCGCCCTGCCCCCTCACCATACTCGCTGGGCTTGAAGGAGCCAGTCCATAGCAGCTGCTGCCTGGCCAGCAAGGCTACCTTGTAGTTGTCTGTTGCGACCATGCCATCCATGGGCATATGGCACACGCACCCCGCACCTTCGCTGTTCTCGGGAACACACGTGAGGATCCTGCAGACACAGGGCTGGGTTAGGCTGGTCACGTGGAGGCTGGCGTGTCCATGCTTGTGCCCAGGGCCGGCCTCAGGGGACCTCATGCTCTTCCAGCTTCCTGGTCACCCCGACCTGAGGGCAGATCCAGAGCCTTGGGAGCGGCCAGGGTGTGGTGGGGACAGTGGTCTGGGGTTGCCCTTCTTGCTGGCCACAGCCCCTCACCTCACCCACCATGAACTCTCCTCATCCCCCGATCCTGGGACTTACCTCATCTCCAACAGCCAGTGAAAAGGAAGGATTGGTGGCACTAATTTATTTATAACCACACGTGTGTGTCCAGTGTTCCTCTGCCTGGCACGGTTCATGCCAGTGCACAGCAGAGTGGCATGCAGCCATGGACATATGCCCCATGCACTGCGGGATAATCCCAACGGGCCACCTCAAACAGCCAACCCACCCGTCACAGGCTAGGCCAGGGGTCCACAAACTTTCTGTGAAAGGCCAGATGGCAAATATCTTAGGCGTTGAGGGCCATAGAGTTTCTGTTGCATCTACTCAACTCTGCGGACATAGCACAAAGCAGTCATAGACTAGAGGTAAATGAATGAGCATGGCTGTGTTCCAATAAAACTTTATTTACAAAAATGGGGGATGGGCTAGACTTGGCCCATGGGCCATAGTCTGCCAATGGCTGGTCTAAGCCAATGGACAAAAGTATAGCCCGTCTGCCTAAGGATAATTGTAAAGATTAAAAAGCACAGCCCGTCTACCTTAGGATAACTTCTATCAGTGAACCACCTGACACCCATGCCACGTCCCACAGTTCACTCACCATCAAAATGACCTCCACTGCCAACACTGTGCCCCCAGTCAGCGTCTAGTCCAGTGATTCTCAAAGTGTGGTCTGGGGGGGTCCACCAGGCCAAACTATTTTCACAACATTACTGAAGATACATTCTTTGCCTCTTTCTCTTATAAGTGAACAGTGGAGTTTTTCAGAGGCTGCATGACACGTGTTGGCCTCCGTGCTCTAAGGACTTGCTGAATGTGGGCTTGTGTGTTGTTGTCATTTAAAATTTCTCAGTTTGGGCTGGGTGTGGTGGCTCACCCCTGTAATTCCAGTACTTTTGGAAGCCAAGGAGGGAGGATCGCTTGAACCCAGGAGTTCGAGACCAGCCTAGGCAACAAAGTGAAAACCTGGTCTCTACAAAAAAAAAAAAAAAAAAAGAAAGAAACTAGCCAGGCATGGTGGGGCATACCTGTAGTCCCGGCTACTTTAGAGGCTGAGATGGGAGGATCGCTTGAGCCTTGAAGATGGAGGCTGCGATGATCCATGATCATGCCACTGCACTGCAGCCTGGACAGCATAGTGAGACCCCCAACTCAAAAATAAACATAAAATTCTCAGCTTTGGGTTGTAATTAGGTAAATGTCGAAGAGCTACGTTATCTAGACAAAAGCTTTTGGGGGTTCTAATTCTTAAGTGTGCAGAAGGGTTCTGAGACCAAAAAGTCTGAGAACTGCTAGTCCAGTCCAGTGTTCCAGTCACATCCACCTGCCGCTTGCCACTGTGACTGCGAGCTCAGAGTACTGTGATGTGCTCCGCTGTATCCCATGCGACCTGTCCCCTGAGATGCAACCATGTCCCCTTAGCACTGCACCCGATAAGCTGCAGCAAACTGCATCTGGCACCTTGTGCTCCATGCTCTGCCCAGACCCAGCTAACTCCTGGGCCCACCCTTTGGGCACAACTTCCCCAACCCCCAGTCCCGTCCTGGCACAGGCTTACTCAGAGAGCAGGAAGTCCAGCTGGTAGGACAGGCGGAGCTCGGCGCTGCAGTTGATGGGGCCATTCATCTGCCACTCGCAGGTGGAGAGGTTGGCATAGTCGGAGAAGCAAGTGGGCTCGCGCAGGACTTTCATACTCCCTGGGGAGACACAGGTGTGCCCTGAGCCGCCGAAACCCCGACGGGGGACTCAGGCTGCTGGGGCAAGTGGGAGACTGGCCCCAACAGCAAAACCACGGTCCCAGGCAGGGCTGCGTGCCAATTTCCAGAGACCTGGGGCCAGGATCGGGACTCCTGAAGCTCAGGACACACACCCTGAGGTGCAGGGTTCACTGGAGGGGAATGAGCTGAAGCACCTTGGTCTTCCACAGACCTGACTCCTGGCCCTTGGCCAAACTGAAGGACGATGACGTTGCAACTTAAGGAGCGTCTTTTCGCCACGGTGGGCATCAGCCAGTGGCTCATCTGTCACTCGGCCCCCACCTCCGTCCCTCTCTGTGCTCGGGAGGCTGACCCCAGGTCTTGGTCCCCGTGCCCTGGTCTTCCGGCTTCCGGTCGGGGGTGACCAATGGGAGAGAGAAGATGGTTGGGCCTGAGGAGACACTGGGGAACTTCTTCTTTTAGCTCCCCCCCCGCAGCCCAAGCTAGCCAGTGGCCACACAGGGGCTGGAATCAGAAGCATGGACACTGGGTTTGCACAACCATCTGGCGGTGGACGCCCCTGCCTCGACGCCCGGCTGCCTTCTTGCTCCCATGCTCAGCACCAGGCCCATCTAAGCCGACATCCATTTTGCATTTGTCTGACAGATTAAGGGTTTACAGTGTTAAGAGGTGATCTTAGACACTGAATAAATATCCCTAGCTCGCCTCGTGTCCCAAACCAATCCTGACTCCTGCCCTGCCCCACATACCGGCTCCTCCCAGAGTCTCCTGCATCTCAGAAATGGCAATCATGCCAGGCACAGAGGCTCACACCTGTAATCTTAACATTCTAGGAGGCCGAAGTGGGAGGCTTGCTTGAGGCCAGGAGTTCGAGACCAGCCTGGGCCATCGCGTGAGACCTCGTCTCCACAAAAATAAAAAATATAAGCTGGGCACGGTGGCATGCACCTGTGGTCCCAGCTACTCAGCAGGCTGAAGTGGTAGGATCGCCTGAGCCCAGGAGGTCGAGGCTGTGGTGAGCCGCGATCACGTCACTGAGCTCTCCATACTGGGAGACAGAGTGAAATTCTTACTCAAAAAAAGATGGTGGGCGGGGGACTGACACCTGTGGAAACCTTGGAGCCATCCTGACTCCTCTCTCTGTCTATGGCTCCAATTCTAATCTGTCCTCACATCTGCCTTCTAGAGGGATTCAGAAGCCTCTCATCTCCCGTCATCTCCTCCACAGGCCCAAGTCCCCACATCCTCTCTCCTGGCGTCCTCCATGGTCCCTTCTCCACTTGGCAGCCTGAAGAGTTCTGTTTAACATCACAAACCCTGTGAGGTCCTTCTGACTCAGCCCACCTGTGTACTGACCTCCCTTTCTCCCTCCCCCTGCTCACTCCCCTCCACCACATCCCTCCCGTGACCTGCCTGGCAGGCTCTCAGGGCACAGCCTCTGCCTAGCTGAGCCTTCCCCAGATATCTGCATGGGATACCCTCCTTCCTCCAGCTGCACAGGTTTCCACCTTCCTCCAACTGGCTCAGCAGTCACCACAACGAAGCCTTCGCTGACCTCTCTCTTTTATTTGTGTGTATTTGAGACTGGGTCTCGCTCTGTTGCCGAGGCTGAAGTGCAGTGGCATAATCATGGCTTAGCCTTGACCTCCTGGGCTCAGGTGATCCTTCTCTATCAGCCTCCTGAGTGGCTGGGACTACAGGTGTGCGCCACCACGTCCAGCTAATTTTTCTATTTTTAATGTTTTTTAGAGACAGGTCTCACTTTGTTGAAAAGACTGGTCTCGAACTCCTGGCTTCAAGCAATCCTCCCTCCTTGGCCTCCCAAAGCGCTGGGATTACGAGCATGAACCACCACACCAGGCCTCCACCCTATTTTAAAATCATAATCTCTCCACTCCACCTGGCTTCCCCAAGCCTCCCTGATTCTGTTCTATGGTTTTTTTTTCCTTCGCTTTCTAAGAATCTTTTTTTTTTTTTTTTTGAGTTGGAGTCTCACTCTGTCACCCAGACTGGAGTACAGTGGCCGCTCCCGGCCACCGCAGCCTCGACCTGCTGGGTTCCAGCGATCCTTCCACCTCAGCCTTCCAAGTAGCTGGAACTACAGGTGCACGCTACCACGCCCGGCTAATTTTTTGATTTATTGTAAAGATGAGGTCTCGCCTGCCCAGGCGGGTCTCGAACCCACAGGCTCAGGCAATCCACTCACCTCAGCCTCCCAAAGGCACGGGATTACAGGCTGAGCCACCGAGCCGGCTCTAAGAATCTTAAGAATGTACTTAGAAGCAGGGCCATCTGTCATTGGCTGACCCTTCCTCTACAGTGTAATCTCCCTGAAGTTAGGTGACGTACCCCAGGACACCAACACGGAGTTAACAGTCAACAAATGAATGACTGGGAGGTGGCGACTTACCAGAGCCCACCACCTGTACCAGGATCAGGCAGCTCACAGGGACCAGGAGCACACAGCAGGGCGGCCCCATTGGGAGACGCTATGGCACCTGCAGAGAGAAGAGGGGCAGGTTAGCAGCGACCAGGCCTCCAGCAGAGCTCACCTCACTCCACACACAACCCTCCCCGCCCTGGCCACAGGCATCTCTGCCCACAGTGGGTCCTCCATGTTCACCGAGTTCTCTACAATAGTCACAAAACACCACCCCGTCCCACAAGCCCCAGAAGGTGTGCCCAGAACACCTGTCTCAGTGTGCTCATCCTTGGAGAGCCATCTCCACACAGTTCTCTGACTATTTCCTCAAAGCTGTCCAGAAGCAGTGGCTCACATCTGTAATCCAGCACTTAGGGAGGCTGAGGTGAGAGACTGCTTGAGCCCAAAAGTTAGAGACCAGCCTAGGCAACACAGTGAGACCTCATCTCTCCAAAAAATTTTTAAAACTTAGCTGGGCATGGTGGCATGGATGGCCTGGGAGGCAGAGGCGGAAGGCTCACTTGAGCCCAGAAGGTAGAGGCTGCTGTGAGCTGTGAGCGTGCCACTGCACTCCACCTGAGTGACAGAGTGAGACTGACTGAAAGAAATAAAAGTGAAATACCTGCTGTCACTTCCTAGGTGTAAACCTTGAGCAAGCTGTGCTTCAGTGCCTCAGTTTCCTTATCTGTAAAGTGGGGCTAATAAGAGCCCCTGTCTCACCGAAGCGTTGTGAGGATTAAGTGACCTAATACACACAGAGCCCTCAAACAGTGATCGGAACACAGCAAAGGCTCCAGTCATGTTACCAGTCGCCTCAGTCCATTCGAGCTGCTGTAACAAAAACATCTTAAGACTGGCCAGGTGCGGTGGCTCACACCTGTAATTCCAGCACTTTGGAAGGTGGAGACAAGAGGACTGCCTGAGCCCAGGGGTTTGAGACCAGCCTGGGCAACTTGGTGAGACCTGTCTCTACAGTAATCAAAAAATTAGCCAGGCGTGGTGGCATGTGCCTGTGGTTCCAGCTACTAGGGAGGCGGAGGAAGAAGGATCTCCTGAGCCCAGCAGGTCAAGGCTGTGGTGGCGTCAGTGTACCACTGCACTCCAGCCAGGGCGACAGAGTGAGACTCCAATTCAAAATAAAATAAAATAAAATAAAAAATACCTCAGACTGGGTAACTCATAAAGAACAGAAATTGAAAACTCCTATTTCTGCAGGCTGGGAAGTCCAAGATCCAATCTCCAGCAGATCCAGGGGCTGACGAGGGCCCGTTCCTCACCGGCCACACCGTGTTGCTGCGTCTTCACACAGTGGCAGAGGAAACACCCTTCCTTCAGCCTCTGCCACAAGGGCGCTGACCCCGTACATGAGGGCAAAGTCCTCGTGACCTCATCACCTCCCAAAGGCCCCCACCTCTTAATACCGTCACATTGGGGATTCGGTGTCGCTTACATGAATTCGGGGGCGGGGGCCGCCACATTCGGGCCATATAACACCAGTTATTCGCAATAAGAAAAAAGTGCTCAGAAGCAGAAACCAGAAATGGAGTCGAGAAGTGTGCACTTTCCCCCCCTTCTGGTACATGACGTCAACTTCCCCGTGGAAGGCAGCATACGGGGTTACCTCCCCTACAATGCTTCCAGCACCCATCCTCTGCTCACTGCTCGGAGTGTCTTGGGGTCTCATTCAAACAAGCGTCCCGAGGCCCGGCCTGCATTCTGCGAGTGGGCAGCCTGGCCCCACCTCCGTCTCCGCCTGGGCCCCGCCCCCTCCCCCCTGGGCCTTCGCCTTCGCCTTCGCCTTGGCATTCCACTCCTGCCATATGCACTTTACTTATTTCCTCACACACGCCACACCCGTTCCCACCCCACCCACCTTTCCATCACTTGGAGGGTCTTTCCCTCCTCCTTTTCAGACTCTCTCTCTCAAAAATATAGACAGTCCACTGGGCGACAGAGCAAAAGTGACCCACATTCAGCGGAACCTGTACTTCAAGTCCCCATACAACCATTCTGTGTCTCACTCCCAGTACAGTACTCAGTACGCAACGTGAGATACTCCACACTTTCTTATGAAACAGACGTTGCCCACCTGTCAGCTAAGCTGAGTATTCCGAGCACATTTCAGGTGGGTGAGGCTAAGCTATGACGTTCAGTAGGTATCACGCCTTACATGCATTTTCGACGCACCGTATTTTCAGCTTAGGGTGGGTTTATCGGGACATAACCCATCATTATTTTGAGCAGCATCTGTCTATGACACACACACATATATCTCCATAACGAATAAATGATCCACTAAAAGTTCGGTGTGTATGTCAGAAAAGCAAGGACATTCTCTATACTACCACAAGACAGTCGTCAAAATCAGGAAGTTAACAGATGCATCACTGCCATCTAATCCACAGACCCTATTTACAATTTGCTAATTGCCTCAGCAATGACCTTGTGTGTCCAGGATTCAATCCAGGGTAATTCACTGCATCTGATTCTCATGCATCCTAGTGCTCAGATCTGGGCTCCTAATTGCTAATCTGCCCCTTAAGAAACCAGAGCTCCTTAGGGAAATGGCTGGTTCTAGCAGAGGGGAAAGTACCAGAGGAACTTGGCATTCCTGTGCCAGAGAGTAAGGAAGTGTTCAGAGAATGACAGGGACAGGTCAAAAGAGACACGGGAGCCAGGTGGAACTGGCTGAAATGGGCACAATTTTAGCATCAAAATAAATACTACAGTAACAGATTGTAACCGCTGGAGTTCAAGTCCGGGAGTTCGTAGTAATACAGAGGGCAGATGTGGTGGCCGAGGCAGGAGGATCACTTGAGCCCAGGAGTTAGAGGCTGCAGTGAGTTATGATTGTGCCACTGCACTGCAGCCTGGGCAACAGAGCGAGACCCCATCTCAAATATATTAATAAAGAAAGAAAGCGGAAAGCTCTATTTTACTATGGCGGCCTTAAAATATCTCCCTGAAAAACTTTGTTGTTTGTCAAAGGAATGAGTCAAAATATGTATTAATTAACTTTCCAGTACAGAAACCTGGCAGACACCTCCCTAACCAGGTGATCTGAGCTAAGTACCAGGCAAGGGCCAAGTCACTGTCACGAGCTCTCTGGAACATCACCCCGAGAAGGGCACAGCGTCATCTCTTGGGAGTTCCTGCCCAAGACGCACACGTCGTGTGGAAGGTCGAACCCCCGTGGACAGCCTGTAGAGAACCCGACCTGTACTCCTCAGAGTGCCTCGGCTGCAGAAGACAGGTGGCGGAAGACGGGTGCAACACTCCTTTGTAATGTCACCCCAAGAGCCGGCACTAATTGTTCACTGCCGGGTCTCTAGTGCCTCCGAAGCAGCCTGGAACACAGCACGGGCTCGGCAGCTGTCGAACACGGGGTGGGGCCCCTGACGGGCTCAGCACAAGGCTGAGCTTGGACCTGGCTTGCTGAGCATCTCAGTGAAGATCAAAAAGGGAAGGGTGGGAATGGGGTGGTGGGTCCCCAACACCATTCTCCTCTGCAAGTCCCTGTAACTTTCACTCTCACAACTTCACAGATGCCCACAGCATCCTGTGGCAGAGATGGCAAGGGCGTCATTTTAACCTCAATTTGGAATAAAGAGAAACAGAGAGGCCAAGATGACTGTCCGAAGCCACACAGCAGAAAGACATTTATAGTAAAGTCCACCAAAGTAGGATAGGGAAGTCTAGTAACCCAGTCAGCGTAGACTAAAATAACAGCACAGTCAGGCTGTTATCCCTTTGTCTTTTCTTTTCTTTCTTTCGTTTTTTTTTGAGTCGAGGTCTCACTCTGTCACCCAGGCTGGAGTGCAGTGGCATGCTCACGGCTACCACAGCCTTGACCTGCTAGACTCAAGTGATCCTCCCACCTTAGCCTCCTAAGCTGGGATTACAGGCACACATCACTATGCCTGGCTTATTTTTTAAATTTTTGCAGAGATGAGGTCTTGCTATGTTGCCCAGGCTGGGCTTGAACTTCTGGGCTCAAGTGATCCTCCTGTCTTGGTCTCCCAAAGTGCTGGGATTATAGGCATGAGCCATTGCACCCAGCCAGGTTGCTATTGTTGATCTGTTGTGGAGAGCACACCCAGACATGTGTGTGCCCACACACATGCACACATACCCCGGCTGGCTTCTCAGGGATGTGTGGGTGCTGCATTTCAGGGGAAGCCACAGCGGGAAGCGGGTGAGAGAGGAAGCCTCCCTGCACATCAGAGGGAGCAAAGGACAAAGATGCAAATCAGTAAATGCATTACAAAAGAGTAACTGCCAGGTTACAGTGACCGAGCATATGGCAAAAGGAGATAGCCAAGTCCCCACACTGAGTCACGGGATCCCTGACGTGCTAGAGCTGGAAGAGGTCTCAGGGGTCGCCTGCCGAGCTCAACTGCCAGCCTGGAGAAGGACACCCTGCAGGCACCCTATCTCTGGCCTCCTGCTGAGCAGTGTCTGCTTGCACTGCTTCCCAGACGGAGCTCTCACTCCCAGGTTTCAGTTGAGCCAAGTCCAAGGACAGGAACAGCTTCCCGATGTTGTGCCAAGGTTTTGTGTCCGCCAAAACCACTGGTCTCGCACTTACCTTTCTACCTGACCCTTGACCAAGTGCTTTCGAAGTGTTCTTTGCAAACCCACCCAAGAATCCTGCAAGACTGGTTGCTAGCCACACTTTCTCGCGAAGGACGCTGAGACCAGAGGAGTCAAGTAATTTGTCTACTAGGTCCCACCACTGGCAAAAGGGCAGAGCTAGAATCAGAACGCGGGTCTGTTTGCCTCCGAGCCCAAGTGTCTGTGCGATGTATCGGTTCCTTCACATTCTCCCAGAACCACAGGCTGCTCCCAGCAAGATGAGAAAGGCAATGAGCTGGGACAGCTGGCCGTCCTGCTTGTCAACGTCAAATATTCGTTGCTCAAGCACAAGCCCAGTGTCTGACTAAGCAGCAAAACACCTGGGGATTTTATTGTCAGTAAAATCCCCATGAGCTCCCGGCCACCGCAGCCTCGACCTGCTGGGCTCCGCCGATCCTTCCGCCTCAGACTTCCATGTAACTGGAACTACAGGTGCGCACTACCACGCCCAGCTAGTTTTTGATTTATTGTAGAGATGAGGTATCGCCAAGTTGCCCAGGCGGGTCTCAAACCCACGGGTTCAGGCAATCCACTCACCTCAGCCTCCCAAAGGCGCGGGATTATAGGCTGAGCCACCGAGCCCGGCTAATTTTTTGATTTATTGTAGAGATGAGGTATCGCCAAGTTGCCCAGACGGGTCTCGAACCCGTGGGCTCAGGCAATCCACTCACCTCAGCCTACCAAGGCACAGGATTACAGGCTGAACCCTTTTTGAGGCTGAGAGGAGTCTGGAGGCTGAGGACAGCTAGTCACTGCAGGCGTGGGTCACCCTGCTTCTTCTCCCTGCTGCAGTCAGGGTCATTTTAAAATAAAGAATTAGGCCGGGTGCAGTGGCTCATGCCTGTAATCCCAGCACTTTGGGGGGCCTACGTGAGAGAACTGCCTGAGCCCCAAGAGTTCGAGACCATTCTGGGCAAGATAACAAGACCTCGTCTCCACAATAAATGAAAAAAAATGAGCCGGGTGTGGTGGTGCACGCCTGTGGTTCCAGCTCCTTGGAAGGCTGAGGCGGAAGGATCACTGGAGCCCAGCAGGTGGAGGCTGCGAAGGCTGTGAGTGTGCCACTGCACCCCAGCCTGGGTGACAGCATGAGACTCTGACTTACAAACAAACAAACAAACAAATAAACAAACAGTGAGGCTATGAGCTGCCAGCTAGTAGCATCCAATGGCCTTGTCTCCCAAAGGACCTCTTCACCAGTGACCACAGACCCCCGGGGGGGTGCACAGCCCATCACAGAGGAGCCTCTCTGACTCAGAATGCATTCCAGGCCCTGGAGTGAAGAAAGCCAGCTCTCTTTGGAGCACACACACCGGAGGTTCCTTTTATGTAACACACTTGAGCTCGCTTCACTCTGCAAAGGGAACACAGACTCATGGATGCCAGGGGTGGGGGTGGGGCAGGAAGAGGGGAAGGTAAGCCTAGCTCGGTGGCTCATGCCTGTAATCCCAGCATTTTGGGAGGCCGAGGCGAGAGGACTGCCTGAGCCCAGAGGTTCAAGATCAGCCTGGGCAGCATGGCAAGACCTCGTCATTACCATAAATAAAAAATGAGCTACACAGGAGGCCAAAGAGGAAGGACCGCCTGAGCCCAGCAAGTCGACGCTGCGGTGGCCGTTGAGCATGTAGCCTGGGCAACAGTGAGACTCCAACTCAAAAAAAATAAATAAATAGGAGGTGGGAGGCGAGAGATCCTTGGGATGACAGAACCATGCTGAGGCTTAGCTGCAGTGGCCATGCACAACTAGGCATGTGAAACAATCGCACGGAAGTATACACACACGCACACGCACACACACACACGGGAGTGCGGGTAAATCAGGGGAAATAGGAACAAGGTCAGTGGTTTGTGTCAACGTCAATATCACAGCTGTGATCCTGTACTATACAGATGTATACAATCTTGCCCTGGAGGTTTATTAATAATCATCTGAAAAATTAAGAGGCTTCACTTAAGAAAAAAGAAAACATATCCAAGCCCCTTGTGATCTGGCCCCCGCTGTCCTCTGACTCCCCCTCATACCCTCTCCCTCCCCCACAGCTTCCAGTGACCTCTGGGCCTCCAATACACCCCCAGGCCTTGCCTCCCTCCAAGCCTTGGCACCTGAAGCATTTCAGAAACCTTCTCTGACCACCACCCTCATCTAATGAGAGCCCTCCCGTGGCTCCTTCTCACAGCACTCTGTTTATTTCTGTCACAGTACTTATCACCATCTCTGATCATATTAGTGAGGTTACATGTGCGAGTGTTTATTTCAGGATGCAGATGGCAAAGATAGAAAGCTTCGACTGCCAAAATGTTTTCTACTTCCCTAGATCAAACATGCCATTAAAAAAAAAAAAAGTAAGAGCCAGGCACAGTGGCTCATGCCTGTAATCTCAGTGCCTTGGGAGGTCAAGGTGAGAGGACTGCCTGAGCCCAGCAGGTCAAGACCAGCCTGGGTAACTTGACGAGTTGTCGTCTCTACAATAAATTTTTTAAAAAATTAGCCAGGTGGTGGTATGAGCTACTTGGAAGGCTGAGGTGGAAGGATCGCCTGAGCCCAGCAGGCCAAGGCTGCAGTGGCCATGACTGTGCCACTGCACTTCAGTCTGGGTAAGAGTGAGAGTCCAACTCACAGAAACAAAAAAACAAAAAAACAAGCAAGGCCAGAAGAAGGTAGTGATCTACATTACAAAGGTTAATGGCTTTAATATATAAAAAGTTCTTACAAATCAATAAGACAAACATCCCTATAAGAAAAATAGGCATAGGACATAAATGGTTTGCAAAAGAAGTACTGTGTGGTCAGATGACATAAAATAGCCACTCTCAATATATACTAGTTGGTAAGTTGGCAGTATAAAACTAGTTGGTAAAGTTGGAAGTATAAAAGATAACCTCCAATTTAAATTATGCATTTGTCTATACACATATCGTCTCCCCCCCATGAGAATGCAAGCCCCATGAGGGCAGAACTTTATATCTGCCCTGGTCATTGCTTTGTCCCCAGTGCCTAAAACAGCGTCTGACACACGCCTAGTGCGTGCATAATAAACATCTATTAAATAAACACGTGGTTAAAATCCAGCCATAACAAATTCAACGGTCTATTTTTAAACACGTCCTAGATACTAAGCTTTTACCCATAATCATTGCATATATGATGTTTATTCTGTGCCTGGCACTGTTCTAAGTGTTTACAATATATTAATAATGTCCTCTTAGCCAGGCTCGGTGGCTCAGCCTGTAATCCCGCGCCTTTGGGAGGCTGAGGTGAATGGACTGCCTGAGCCCATGGGTTCGAGACCTGCCTGGGCAGGCAAGACTTCATCTCTACAATAAATCAAAAAATTAGCCGGGCGTGGTAGCGCGCGCCTGTAGTTCCAGCTACTTGGAAGGCTGAGGCAGAAGGATCGCCGGAGCCCAGCAGGTTGAGGCTGCGGTGGCCGGGAGCGGCCACTGCACTCCAGTCTGGGCGACAGAGTGAGACTCCAACTCAAAAAAAAAAAAAGAAATAATGTTCCCTTGATGACCCTGTGAGGTCAGCGCCATTTACATACCCATTTTACAGAGGAGGAGACTGAGGCACAGAGAGGTGCGAGCACTGGCTTATGGACACAGAGCTGGGACCCAGGCCAGCTCACTCCAGAATCCAGGTGTTTGCCGTGACTCACTGTGTTTGCTGCCTCTGGAGACGCAGTCGCTGAAACCCTCCCCAAACCCTGGGACTTTGGCCAGGGGAGCCCCAGGGGCCTGAGCCCCCTTGAGGGCAAGTGACAAGGCCAAGATCACGGAGTTAGGAAGTAGGCAAAGTTGGGGACCGCCTAAGCCGGGAAGCAGAAGCACTCAGACTGGGAAACACCCACCTGCAGGCAGGAAAACACACCCAATTCACTTAAAAAAAAATGTGGGGGGGGTGAGGTCGGGAGTCTCCAAGTGTCAGAAGCCAGCAGAAGCCTGGAAGCCACCTGGCAGGGCTCTTCCCAGCCCTGCTCCTTTCTTCCTGGTCCAAACCCTGCATGAAGGAGGGGCTGTGTCTGCAGACAGGATGCAGTCAGCCCCGTGACAGGCGCCATGTGGAGAGGAAGCGGCGACAGCAGGGGCTGCGGAGACCTCCAGAGCCGCTGACCCCGAAACCGCGAGCGATGGAAACCAGTGGCGCAAGCAGTGAGGGCCCGGTGCTTACAAGAACCCAGCCTGGGAGCTTCCTCCCGGGACAGCTGGGCCGGCCTGGCAGGGGGCCAGGGACACACTTCTCCCTGGGGCAGCAGCCTTCCCAGAAATGGGGTTTCCAGAACCAGCAGCCACGTCAGCAGCCCCACCCTAGATGGTGAGGCAGGCCAGGCCAGGCCAGGGCCCCAAAATGGCCTGGGCTCTGCCTGCCTGCCCCGCCCCTATGAGCAAGATGGGCAGCCGCTGCCACCTTCCTTGTGGACCTGCTGTGGTCCACCAGGGCTCACTCACTTGCTCCCTCCCTCTTGCAATCTCCTTGGAGACGTCTCCTGTGCACTCATTGTGTGCCAGCGATTACAGATGCAACCAGGTCATTCATCCATTCGTTCATTCATTCCTTCTTTTGTCATGTTTTTTTTTTTTGGCTGGGGTCTCACTCTGCTGCCCAGGCTGGAGTGCAGTGGCACGATCCTGGCTCTCTGCAGCTTTGACCTCCGGGGCTCAGGTGATCCTCTCACCTTGGCATCCTGAGTAGCTGGGAAAACAGGTGTGCGCCACCATGCCTGGCTAAGTGTTGTTGTTGTTACAGAGACGAGGTCTCGCTGTGTTGCCCAGGCTGGTTTCGAACTCCTGGGCTCAAGCAATTCTCTTGCCTCAGCCTGTGAGGTCAAGGACAGAAGTGAGGACTGGTGAGGAGCTTGCCATGCTGGCCCCAGAGAGGTGCTGGGGCTCGTGCCAGGCTGCAGAGCCGGCTGAAGGCAGCACCAGCAGGACCTGCCGACAGACCGGGTGCCGGAGAGAGAGGGAGGAGTCGAGAGGGACTTCGAGGGCCTGTGTGGCCTGAGCCCAGCCTTGCCTGAGACAGCTGAGCTGAGGGAGGAGCCGGGGGGAAGCAGGCCCCTGGAGACATCCTCAGAAAGCCCAGGAAGGCCCCAGGAGACCGCAGGTGAGTCTAGTGGGCTGGGCTAGAGGCAGGTTTGAGGGTCACGAGCTCATCAGCTGTGGCTGATGCCCAGGCCGTTGTGGAGAGACAGAGCAGGGCCTTGCTGGGAAAGGACAGGGGAGGGTGGGAGATGGTAGACCTCCTTCACCGAGACCAGGGCCAGACCTCCCGGGGGCACTCTCTTGGGGACAGCCTGTCACCACATGCCAATGACCGCTTTGTGGCAATGTGGACGCTGCTTTTGGCTGCAGATGCGCTGAGTTCACGTGGCCAGTAGGGCTCCTGGGGAGGCATCCAGCAACCCCATCCAGGATCCTGGAAGCTAAGCCAGACTTCAGAAGGTTCCAGAGACCCAAGAGTGGGGATGGAGCCTGGAGAGCCCGTGTCCAGATGCTGCCTGCCCAGAAGCAGCCGCCGGCCTGGCCTCCACCTCCCTACAGCCCCCCTTGCTTTATTTTTCTGCATAGCACCTCCTCCGAGCAGCACATCACACCCTCTCGGGTGTTATCTGCTTGGCGTCCAACCCCCCCCCCCCACACCGGAAGGCCCTTTCCTGCAAGGCCCACATTGATCCTGCTTACTGCTGTCTCCCCAGAGCCTAGCACTGTGCCCGGCACTCCATAAATGTCTGCTGAATGGGCCAGACGTGGTGGCTCATGCCTGGAATCCCAGCACTCTGGGAGGCCGAGATGGGAGGATCACTTGAGCCCAGGAGTTCAAGACCAGCCTGGGCAACATAGCAAGACCTCATCTCTACAAAAAAAACCAAAAAAATTAGCCAGGTGTGGTGGCACGTGTCTGCAGTCCCAGTTAGTAGGAGGCTGAGGCAGAAGGATCGCCTGAGCCCAGGAGGTTGAGGCTGCGATGTGCTGTAATTATGCCACTGCACTCCAGCCTGGGCGATGGAGTGAGACTCTGACACAACAACAACAACAACAACAAAATCTGCTAGATGGAAGAATGACCAGATGAGTTCTCCCTGGCTGTGTGCAAGGAGGTCTGTTCAGCTGGACAGAGGCAGGGATACAGAAGCTGGAATTTTCCACCTCGCCCTGCTGGATAAACACTGACAAATTCTGGCTTGAAGTTCCCTTAAATACCCGAATGCAAGCACAGACCTCAGCCACCCCAGGGAGCTGGCCTCTAGGGAGCTGGCCACCATCACTTACTGTCTCGAGCAGCTGATGACCCTCGGTGGCGCCAGTGCCGATTAGATTCTGACTGTCTTCGTGACAGCCGCAGCTCCCCAGGGGCATCCTTCCTGAGGCTCGCTAGAGTCACCACAATTGCCCCTGGGTGTCCCCAGCCTCTCCAGCCATCAGAGGCCGTGCCTGGCCCCTTTTCCCACTGGCCTCAGTGGTACCAGACAGCTTACACAGAGTAGGAGCCCGCGACCTTCACCGACTAGTTTAACCCTGACACCAGCCCAAGGGGCATTGCAGGTGCAGTTAATGTCATCACCATTATGGAGATGAAGACACTGACACCCACAGCGCTCTAGGAACCTGCCTAAGGACGCACAACTCGTAAAGGTTGGGGCCGGGATTTGAGTCCACTGCAGAAGGCCTGGCACGGAGGAGGCGGCCAGGAACTCACTCTTCTTGTACACCCGTCCGTGTGCTCCTCTTGGCAATCTCAGTATGGAAGACGTGGTCAGACATGCCCCCTGCACGGAGGGGAAACTGAGGCTCAGGGGTTCAGAAACTGCCCAAGGTTGGGGAGCAGGAAGTAGCCGAGGGGAATCTGAAATTCGGCCTTTGCCAGAGAGCTTGTCTTAACAACAGGCAGGACTTTGCCCCCAGGGCACACCCAGAGCTGGGCAGCACAGCACAGACAAGAACTTCCTGCTCATTCTCTGTGGGCAGAGAGTCGTGGGGAGGCTGATGGTCTCCACGGAGCTCTTCCTGTTGTTTCACCACATACTGTTCCTAGACAGGCAAGAACACACTGACAAGGCCACTCGTGTGGGCAGGGACCCCAGAGCATCAAGAACTCGGGCCTGAATGCGGGTTCCACTCTGACTGGCTGGGAGACCGTGGCAAGCAGGGGTCCACTCAGTGCCTCAGTCCCCTCGTTTGTGAAATGAGAACAAGACCACTTGCCTCACGGGAGGGCTGCGAGGAAGCAAAGAAGACACGGCTGGGCAGGAGAGGTCTGCGACAGTGTTGACGGAGGTGGCAAAGGCTCTTCCCTGAAAAAACTCTTCGAGACCTTAAGCAAATAACAGCTGCCAGGACAGCATGGATGGGTGTCACAGGTACAAGCTGAGCAAGTGAAGGAAGCTGGGCTCAGAAAAGCAACACTGATTCCATTTATATAGAATTCAAAAAGAGGCGGAGCACGGTGGCTCACGCCTGTAATCCCAGCACCCTGGGAGGCTGAGGCAGGTGGACTGCATGAGTCCAAGAGTTCAAGAACAGCCTGGGCAACATAGCAAGACCTCATCTCTACAAAAAAATCAAAAAATTAGCCAGGCGTGGTGGCATGTGCCTGTGATCCCAGTTACGCGGAAGGCTGAAGTAGGAGGGTCGTCTGAGCCGAAGAGATGGAGTCTGCGGTTAGTCATAATCGTGTCACTGCATGCCAGCCTGGGCCACAGAGTAAGACACCCATTCGGGGGGGAAAAAACTCAGAAAGAAATAAATCCTGGGGCTGGAATTCAGGACAGTGGCCTGGGAGGAGAGGGTGTGATCTGGCGGTGGCAGGAGAAGACCTTTTGGAAGGCTGGTCAGGCTCTGTTTCCTGATGGGGTTACCAGCATGTGCTCATTTTGTGAAAATGTCTGTGCACATGTCTGCTGGCACGTCGTGATAAAAAGATAAAGGAAACATATGGGGGTAGAGGGGTAGGGGAGGAGCAGAGGCTGCAATCCAAGCTTCAGAGCCACCAACCCTCAGGGCGGTGGTACCTCCGGGCCCCTTAAGCCACTTCCCATGACACCTCGGTCCCCCAGGCTTGTCTAAGGCCATCAGCCCTCTCCTCACCTGCCTCCTGTCCACGGCCGTCTCTCTTGTGGCTAAAGAGCACCACCTCTTCTGGAATAAACTCAAATGCAGGCGCTTGTAGGTCACTAAGTGCATGGGGGGGACAAGTGGCAAACACATGTCCTCTAGAACAGCTACCACTCTGCCCTAGTGGCTTTTTAGCCACGTGGAAATGAATGGCCTGGGTGTTGCTAGGTCTTTTGACTTTTTAAAAGGAACTAGAAATCCCAATTTTTATGTGTGTTCTACTGATTTTTAAATGTTGGGAAATAAATAATTCATTTTGAAAGCACACACCCGTGGCCCTAAAGACCCACATTCGTGGATCCCAGCTGGCTTGCAGCCACCAGCTGGCATCCCCTTGGCCAGAGGATGACTGTCCTGAGATGCCAGGGGACCTCAACCAGAGGAAAAGATCAACAGATGGGGCCCCCACACTTACGCCAAACACTGGTCCCTCCAGAGGTGAAAGGCTGCCTTTTCTTTTTTTATTTTTTTGAGTTGGAGTCTCACTCTGCCGCCCAGACTGGAGGGCAGTGGCTGTTCCTGGCCACCATAGCCTTGACCTGCTGGGCTCCGGCGATCCTTCCGCCTCAGCCTTCCACGTAGCTGGAACTACAGGCACGCGCTACCACGGTCGGCTAATTTTTTTTTATTTACTGTAGAGATGAGGTCACGCTAAGTTGCCCAGGTGGGTCTCAAACCCGTGGACTCAGGCAATCCACTCAGCGCAGCCTCCCAAAGTGCTGGGATTACGGGCTGAGGCTAAGGCTGCCTTTTCAAGCCATTCCCGTCAGTCCCTCTTACTGCCTGCTCATAGTGTTGTCCTGGTGTTACCGAGAGGCACTAAGGCACTAAGGTTCCAGAGAGGCTTGCAAGCAAGAGTCCTGCAGGCCCATCCCTCCTCATGGGGGGACTGATGGGGGGGGGAGTGCTACCAGCCCCAGACATGCCACAGACTTCCCCACTCTCCCCCCTCCCTCGAGTTGTTTCCTCTGTCTCCGAGTGCCCTCCTCTGGTGACGCCCTCTTCAGGACCTCTGGCGACACTCCTGGTCAAACTCTGCTCCTTCAGCAGTGCCCTACCACTCCATCCCTCTGTCTCAACATCCTTTTCGATCTCCCGAATAGTGGGTTGTGCCCGTCCAATTTTTTTCCTTTCCAGACTGAAAGTTCCTCGAGGGCAGGGGCTACCTTACTCCTGTCTCCGGCTGAGAAGAGGCAGTCAAAGTCGGGTGACTAAAAAGTGAAGTCACTGGCCACACACTCACGGGGCACCTTTCCCACCTTCCTGCCTCTGGGCCTTTGCACATGCCCTCCTTACTGCCCGGAATGCCGGCTAATCTGCCATGGCTTTCATATTCACTGTCATATTATTTTTCACAAAAGCCCTCAGGGAAAGGCAGGACAGGCCATTTCCCCATTTTATGGAAGGCCAAACAGAGGAAATGACTTACTCAAGAGCATGGTTACAAAGCAGAGACTGAAATGCAAGTTTTGCTGCTGCTGTTTTTAAACTCATCTGACTAATTAATAGGAATACTAATACCAAATAAAGGAGAATGAAGACATCGAAGTAGTAAAAGAGAGAAAGGTGGCTGTTTTATCCCGATGAAAGGAGTAATTCACCAAGAAGGTAATGAAAATCATAAATCTGCCAGGCACGGTGGCTCACACCTGTAATCCAACTATTTGAGAGGCTGAGGTGGGAGGATGGCTTGAGTTCAAGAGTTTGAGACCAGCCTGGGCAACACAGCGAGATCCTATTTCAAAACAAACACAAGGACACAATTGTACCAAAATGAATTCTTTTAAAAAGAGACTTGGGCAACCCCTTTGGGCCCCCTCCCACTGTGGGAGCTTTTTTGTCCTCAATAAATCCTGCTTTCTCACACACAAAAAGAAACTTTACAAAAGTTTATTTTTAAAAACCCTAAACCCTTAAACTATTCATATGGCTATGTACCTAACAACATAGCTTCAAAAACAAAGCAAAGAAACCTGACAGAAACAAAAGGAGAAATCAACAAATCCTCCACTATAAGTAGAGAAAACTTATAAAATATAGGTAATAGAATAGCTTGCTTGATCTCATAGATATATTTCCAGAATTTTACACCCAACAGAGAATATACATCCTTTTCAAACACAAGAGGAAGAAATGACCAGAACAATCCCACAAAGGAGATCTCAGCAAATTTTCCAGCACTGATATCATAGAAGCCACATATATTCACTATAGTTGCTAGAATGACCAAATTTAGAACTCAATAATAAAAATATAACTTAAAAAATTCTATCTACCTCAAAAACTTAAAAAGCACATAACACTTGTAAATAACTCTTAAAATGGAAATCAAAGGGGAAATTATACACCAGTTAGCGTGAGTAACAAGACTTGTGGAACGCAGCCAAAGCTTTACTCAAACAAAAGAGTATAGCCATTTAGCTCAAAGTGGATTCATTAAAAACAAGAAAAACTGAAAACAACTGTTAGCCTCAGACAAGGAATCTCAGAAGGGAGGAAACTTTGACTGATAGCAGCTGACAAGCCCAATATGAGTTTCAAGGGGGCTGTGGCGGCTACAAAGTGTGACTGCAGGTTGTATCAACAGAAGTCTAGATTCCAGATCCAAGGAGGAGATAGTCTCCTTCCTTTCTGACAAAGCAAGCTTTAGAGGAGGCCCCGGGCTTATGGGACTCTGACCAATTGAATCATATCCAAAGCCAGATTGAACTTGGATTCCTGAGTCAGGAAGGCTGCCTGCAATGACTGTGGTTGTACAGTCTGAAAAAGGGACAGCTAGGGCCAGGGTTGGAGGACGGTTATCACCTCTAAGGGGTAGAACCAGAGCTAGAAAGTTACCACTGGAAGCTCCTGAAAAGCGAATTTGGCTAAGTCTCAGGAAAGATTTTCTCCCAGCGAGTGCTGGAAGAACTCTGCTCCTTTCCTGGAGGCAAGACTGTTAGCAGACTGTGACTCGGCAAGCTTGGAGGGCTGCCCAGCCCGGAGACCTGGTGTCTGTCCTCTCCGGAGAAGTGCAGTCTCCTCTTCTGTGAAAAGACAGAACACGGCTGGGTGCAGTGGCTCACGCCTATAATCCCAGCCCTACGGGAGGCTGAGGTGGGAGGACTGCTTGAGCCCAGGCGTTCAAAACCATAGTGAGACCTTGGGCAACATAGTGAGACCTTGTCCCCACAAAAAAATCAAAAATTTAGTCGGGCACGGTGGTATACGCCTGTAGTCCCAGCTACTCGGGAGGCTGAGGCGGAAGGATGGCCTGAGGTTGCGGCTGGGATAGGTGATGACCGTGCCACTGCACTTCAACTTGGGCAAGAGAGCAAGACCCCAACTCAAGAAATGAAAAGGTCAGAACGTTTCCCTGGCTGCTTCAGGAGACCATTAGGCCTCCCCCGCAGGCAGCAAAACGGCCCTGGGTAACCACACCCCCTATTTCCAACCAAGGAGTCCAGTCCTTTTGAACTCCACTCCTGGATAGGGCTGGATAGCTGAGAGCAGAGGCTTAATGCACTGGTTCTGGGTCAGCTGCCCTGGCCCCGAACCCAGACTCTACCCCTTAGGAGCTGTGACACTCGGGCAAGTCTCTTCCCGGAGTCTCCGTTTCTCCCTCAGGGAAATGGGGAGGACACCACCGGGTCGGCTGTAACACCGGGCTTGGAGGAGCCAATTTGGGCTGACCACATTCGCAGGGCTGCCAGGAAGATCCATGGCAGGGAAGCACACCCCAGTGTAGAGAAGGAGATCTATCTAAGCAGCAGGCGGGCCCTCAGCCTGTAAGTGCAGTTTTCACTATGTTTAAACACAGAAGTGACAACTGAGGACCCTAGAGCCTCCAGGGTCACAGCCCTGCTCTGCCATCTTCCAGCTGTGTGACCCTGGACAAGTCAAGAACCTCTCTGTGCCTCTGTTGCTCCATCCGTAAAGAACGGATAAACTCCTAGTGTTATTATACAAGTTGGATGAGGTAATGCAGAGCTCTGGCCCCAGCCCACCTCCCTGCCTCTCTCCCCCTCCCTCAAGTCCATCCAGCCACACCGACTTCCTTGCTGTGGGGCAAACACACCAAGCCCGTTCCCACCTCAGGGCCTTTGCCCTTGCTGTTCTCACTGACTGGGCCCCTCTTTCCCTGGATAGTCACCTGTCTTGGTACTTCAAGTCTCAGCTCAAAAGCCACTGCCTGGCCGGGCATGGTGGGTCACACCTGGAATCCCAGAGCTTTGGGAGGTCAAGCCAGGAGGATCGCTTGAGCCCAGGAGTTAGAGCCCAGTCTGGGCAACATAGCGAGACCTCATCTCTCCAAAAAAATTAACCAGGTGTGGTGTTGCATGTCTATAGTCCCTGCTACTTGGGAGGCCGAGTCGGAAGGTTGGCCTGAACCTGGGAGGCCACAGTTCCAGAGAGCTGTGATGTGATTCTGCCACTGCATTCTGGCCTGGGCAACAGAGTGAGACCCCGACTCACCCTGGCTCCTGGGTCCCTCACTGCCACGTCCCAGCCCCTGGCGGAGCGAGTAAGCGCCTAGCCAGTGCTGCTTCCCAAGACGTAATAAGCGCTCATTCTGTTCAGCTTTGCCTGGCAGGCTCGAGGCTCTTAGACCCAGAACGCCCGCCCCTCCCCACCAGGAACTCTGCCCACCAAACCCTTGGTGGCCCAGCCCCTCTTGCCCTCCCCAAGACCGATTTCCTCCCTCTCCTGGTCCAGCTGGAGACCGTCCTCAGCCGGGAGGTCACAGCACCCAGCCCAGCTTCAGCGCAGACCCTGGATTTCTTAAGCACCCGAGAGGAGGTGCGGAGGCCCGTGGGGGGCCCCTAGAGCAAGAATGAGTCAGTTGGAACCAAACCTGAAACCTCAGAGCCATCAGCACTTCTTGGAAAGGCAAGAACAGACGCGTTTAGACAGAACAATGCACGCAGAGCCAGGGGCGAACGCAGCCGGGCCGGAAGTGGGGTCTTCTGTCTTCTGTGGGCCCCCGGCCCCTCTTCCCCAGGCTTCTGCCCCTTGTCCCTCTCAAATGTCACCTGCTCCGAGAGGCCCTCCCGGATCCTACCCTCAGCCGGCTTTGTTTTCCTTTCCAGTGCCTTCTCCAGCTGGTGGGACACGGTGGGTCCACATTCTGTCCTGGGAAACGCCGGGGGCCAGATGTTGCAGGACTCAGAATTACCCAGGTTGTGGAGAGGTCATCTTGTGTAAAACCCCACTGGCATGCCCAGCCCCGCAGGATCACGGCGCCCAGTGAGCCATCGCGTGCGTAGCTCCACAGCGGGACACCCGAGCGTCACGCCAAGGGGGGACAGAGCCTCACGTTTAGTGTCCAAATGGGTGAGGATAGAACTCTCTGTTCTCGGAGCCCCCAGATTTCGGGACCACAGGTAAGACTACAGACCTGTGTACACTTATTTGCTTGGGCATGGCCTGTCTCCTGAACTAAAATCTAAAAGGCAGAAAAGCAAGGACCTACCCAGTGCTCTGTCCCAGCACCTGGCCCAGAGACAAAATGCAGAAGCCGCGGACTGGATGCAGGGAAGGGACTTCGGCCAAAATGGGGTGAGAAACAGCAACCACGGAGCCCCTTCCACGGGGCAAGGTGTCTCTAAACACTACCTCACAAACACTCCCCCTGCAAACACCCATGACACGCAAAGGGAGGCTCAGACAGGTTCAGCAGCTTCCTCCAGATCACCCAGCAGCGAGCTCCGATTTAAACCCAGACCCTCGCCTTCAAGCTTGCGCCCTTCCCTCTACCTCGGGCTCAGAGAAGCAGAACGCTTTGTCGAAGACTCAAGTCACAGGGGTACGGCTGGTCTGGTGCTGGATCTCTCGGCCTCGCAGGACCCTCGAGCCCCTGCCAGGGTGATCTGGTCCACACTCAAGCAAGGGCAAGCCTCTGGCCTCTCTTCTAGCCCGGTCGAGGGAAATCTGGCCAAACGTGGCTGGACATGTGGAGTGCTCAGAAATGTCCTTCCTGGTCTCCCCAGCAAACTGACACCATGGGAAAGAACACAGGTTGGGAAGGAAAGCAGACTCGAGTCAGTCCCTCTGTCCCTTTCAGCTGTGAGCCCTAAGGCAGGGCGACTGCACATATCTCTGGATCTTGGTTTTCTCACCTGCAAAATGGGCAGACTAAATCCCATCCAACAGGTCTCATGGGAGGCAACACAAAGAATGTATTCACTTAACAAATATATAGCGCTTACTGCATACGAGGCACTGTTTTGTAGGCTTAAACTATATTAACTCACTTAGCCATCACTACACTGGGACAGTCCCTACAATTTCACAAACAGGGAAACTGAGGTCCTGAGAAGTCAGTGACACGGTGAGTGGCAAAGCCAGCATTTGAACCTGGGCGATATGGCTCCAGAGTCCACGCTCTCGCCACCAGGCAATGCTTCTGGGCAGATAACACCAGGCACACACATTGGTGGGGACCTACTGTGTGCCGGAAGTTGTGCGGCATATCTTACAAAACATGACATCATGAGCCCTCGTGAAAGCTCAGTTTTACGAGCACGAAGCAGCTGAGTGCCCAGGGAGCGCCTGTCCCTGCCGCCCTCCCAGGTGCCAGCAAGGCAGTGAGGGTGACAGCCATCTCATCCCAAAGGAGCCTCCATCCATCCTCCCAGACGGTGAGGCGGACAAGGAGCAGAGGGATGAAGAAAAGGGTCTCTCTTCCCACTTCTCTCTTATTCAGAGTCAGCATTTCGCTCCGTCGCCCAGGTGGGAGGGCAGTGGCACAATCACGGCTCACCGCAGCCTCGACCTCTCGTGCTCTTACGATCCTTCCACCTCAGCCTCCCGAGCAGCGGGGACTACAGGTGCACGCTACCACGCCTGGTTAAGTTTTTAAATTCTTGGTAGAGATGAGGTCTCACTTTGTTGACTCCTGGGCTCAAGCGATCATCCCGCCTCAGTCTCCCAAAGTTCTGGAATTATAGGTGTGAGCCACCACGCCCACCCTCTTCTTACTTCTTTGACACTTGTGTTCCTTTCCTAGCTCTGAGCATCAGAAAACCGTGAACATGTAGGGGACAGCCTCTGCTCAGCCCTGGCTTTCTGCAACTGTACAAAACATGTCAGTTACTGAGTCACAGCCCAGAATTTAAAAACCCTCAGGTCATCCCAGGCCTGTTGGCAACTGGATGTGTTGTAACCGGGAGAGTGGCTAACAGATTTCCTCCCTGCCGCCTCCTCACTGTCTTCCCCCAGATTCAGGTTCAGAGGTTCAGCGTGGAGTCCAGGAATCTGCACTATTGCTCTTATGGCTCAGGCAAAGGTAAAACACACCGGTCTACGCTCCTTGGCACGGCATTCAAGGCCTTCCACGACGCAGCCCAGACTACCTTTTTCCATCTGTCCCTGGCCTCTTGGCATTCCCTAGGTTCCATGCGCCATGCCCTTCCAAACCTCTCAGGCTTTGTCCACGGTATGCCCACTGCTCAGCATGCCTTTCACTCTCATTCTCCACCTGCCAAACTCCCCCGCTTCACTGCCAAGGCAGGCTCATGGTCTCCAAGCCCTGAGGCCCGTCCTGCTGCCCTGGGAAGAGCTGCTCACCCAGACATGTACTCCCACAGCCCCTGGATGCCCTGCCGCCAGTCTCAGTCCTCCCCAGAGGGCAGCTTCTGGAGACAAACACCAGCACACCGAACAGCACCCAGAGCCCAGCGGGAGCTGAACGAACACCAGAGAGCGAATGAGTGGCTTAGTGGGTCACCCCCCCACTCAGCGAGGTTGGCCTAGCTGAGTTCCACCGGGTTTCTGCAGGTCTCTGGAGACCCCTTGCTGTGCGGGACACCCTGGCCAAAAGTACACCCGAGCCTCGGTTTCCCCATCGGACTTCAGGATTTAATAAAGGCACTGATGTCCCAGCAAATGCTCTGTCCTCCTAAAAGGCCACCCTTGGGGGGGAGCCGCAGGGGGCCACCCCTCCCAGAGAGCCGGGGAAGGGCAGAGACTAAGACTGCGGCAGGATGCTGCGGCCTGGGGGCATTCCCTGGATCCCAGCAGCAGGTACCGGTAGCACCTCCACCCCACTTTCAGATTTCGTTTAAAAAAATCTGATTTCTGCGTTTACTGAATCTGAACCTCAGGGCGGGCGCCTGGGAATCCGCATTTCACGCAAATCCCCCGGAGAGCCCGGCTGCTGAGAGGTGGAAAGCGCCGGCGGTACAGGCCGCCTGGGTTCGAAGCCCGGCCCCGCCTACCGGGTGGGCATCACCTGGGGAAGCTGTCAGAGGGGCCTGCGCCTCGGCGGCCCCACCCGTCCGAGGGCCGGGACACACAGCCCCGGCCGCGGGAGGCGTCTTCGAGGTTTCACTCGGAATTCTTTCCGACCAAACAAGTCCCGGAGGAGCGACGGCTCGTACTGGCTCCGTCGGAGGAGGAGACCGAGGGTCTAGAGGGCCCCCTTCCCGGGGTCCTCGCCCCGGGGCCCAAGTGCACAC
>NW_007253295.1:85461-99870 GCF_000164805.1 Carlito syrichta
CCCCACAGCCCAGCTTGGAATCGCCGCTGTTCGTGCATTTGCTTTCCGAACGCCTACTCCAGAAAAAATTAGATCGTAAAATAACCCTCCAGTCACCAGATAGGCCAAGGTCAGGCCCAGTGCAAGGCACTGCTTACACTACCTCCTTTAACCCTCGTGACTGCCCCGTGAGAGTGTTATGTTACTATTACCCATTTTACAGATGGGGAGACTGAAGCATGGAGTTGTCATAAGAAACGCGCTCAGAATCACACAGCAAGTCGACGGCGGAGGGAGCTGGGATTCAAACCCAGGCTCCATAGACCGGGAACCACACATAAAAACCCTGATGGGGCAAGAGGATAGGGAAGAACACTCAGCAGAGCATTTCAGGTAAGAAGAGTCCCAGGAGAAAGACAAGGCGGGACCTGTTAGGCCAATGGGGCTGGGGGTCAGGAAAGACCTCTCTGAGGAGGAGACATCTGAGCGGAGAAGCTGAAGAGGAGGTGAGGGCAGACTAGCTTAGGGAGGAGAAACAGCAGGTGGAAAGCCCCAGGGATGGGAACCGACTGGGCTTGTGGCAGGAACCACCTGAAAGCCAGGTGGCTGTGGCGTCTTAAGTGAGGGGAGAGCATGGGAGGAGGTGAGAGATGCACAGATTCAGGCTGAGGACCCAGAGAGTAGTTTGACCCCCTTCCTCCCTCCAGGAGCGGTCAGTCTGAGGGTGGCGGCAAGCTTCTGGGAGCCAAGGACAGCTCAGTGAGACCAAGCCCCTGGTGCAGGGGGAGCCAGGGAAGCAGCAAAGGCCTGGCGGGTGAGGGCTGGATTCCCAGGGCAGGGGTACAACACTTTGTTCCCTCTCACGCTGTCGGCCCTATCCCATGACAAGTGCTGAAGACATAAACATGAACACGTGGAACAGACACAGGCCTTACCCTCAGGGACCTTACAAACAAGTGGGCAAGACAACCCCCGCCCCCCATGGAAGTGGCAGTACAGTGGGCTCAGTTTCTGAAAGTCAAGGATGCCTTCCTGGAGGAGGTGGTCTCTGAGGATCCATAGAGAAAAGCATTCAAGTGGAGAGGCCGTGGCATTCAGCATCTCTGTGTTAATGCCTCTGTGTGCAGGGCCTGGCTAGGTGCTGGAGAGAGGGAGAAGTAGGCCCCACACCTATTCCTGATCCTGGAGATCTGGTCAGGGCACTGACACGACCGACGCGCACAGCTGAGTGTCCTGAACCCCGGGTCGGGGGCAACCCAGGCAGACATGGAGAAGGCGGGAGGGCCGGGTCTGCAAGGGCTTCCGGGAAGCTTGGGTTCCAGGAGGATGCGGATTCTCCAGAGAGGTGTGACTGTGGCTTCCCCACACACACACTTGTGACTCACATGTCCACACACCTGCACGTGTGGCAACTCAACCCGACCGCTGCCCCTTGTGAAGACAAAACCGTCCCTGTCTCTGAGCACGTGTGTGTCTCATCTGCAGACAACAGTAGAAGTTGGCCTCTGAAGTCCTTTGGGCCTGGGCCGTGTCCCCTCCTGGTCTCCCAGACTGACTGCCATCCTGTTCTCCGTGTCGAGTCACCCTTTGTCATCCCCTCCTTGCTTGCCACCGGGTCGCCCACTTCTGCATGCCAGCTCTGCTACTCTTGGAGGATGCGACCTTGGGCATAGTATGTAACCCCTGTGACACCTCAGAGTCCTCATCTGTAAAATGGGGTTCCTCATGGACCCACCTTGTGGGGCGACCAGAGGTGAAATAGTGAGGAATGTGCAAGAGTGTCCAGAACAGCACCTGGCCCTGATTAGGCGCTCACTGAGTATTGACTGTCGTTCTTAACAGAGTGAGGGTGAGAGAAAGGAAATTGGAGCCTGTCCTCTCAGCCCGTTTGCTTGGTTGTGAAACAGAGGTGAAGCCGCCTGAGGAGACAGGCAGGGAAAGAGCAGATGTGGTCAGATGTTGGGACATTTGAGGACTCTGGGGGAACAAACTGTAGGAGTTCTTTGTACTGTTCTGGCGACTTTCCTGCATCTGAAATTATGACAAAAAGTTGAAGAACACAGGGTATTGGCTGAGCACAGTGGCTCATGCCTGTAATCCCAGCACTTTGAGAGGCCGAGGCAGAAGGATTACTTGAGCCCAGGAGTATGAGGCCAGCCTGGGCAACATAGTGAGAACTTGTCTCTACAAAAAAAAAAAAAAAAATCAAAAAATTAGCCAGGCATGGTGATGTGGACTTGTAGTCCCAGTTCCTTGGGAGGCTGAGGTGGGGGAATCACCTGAGCCCAGCAAGTCAAGGCTGCAGTAGCCATGAGCATGCCACTACTCTATAGCCTGGGCAACCGAGTGAGACCCCAACCCAAAAAAACAAAATAAAAACAAACAAAAAGCCAGGGTCTTGTCCTGTGGCCCAACAGAGAGACATGGAAGCTTGTCTTCTCAGCATAGAGTTTCACGGGTGGAGTTCCTGCCTGAGATGCCCAGACTTTATCTGTGGCTGTTGTGTGTCAAGCTGGAGTGTGACCTGGAGATGGCAAAATAAGAGCTCTGTGTCCCCAGCCCAAGTCTTGCCGCATTATAGATTCAACTCACATGACATCATGACACACTTACTTGTTGACAAGCCTGTCTTTCTTTTTTTTTTTTTTTGAGTTGGAGTCTCACTCTGTCACCCAGACTGGAGTGCAGTGGCCGCTCCCAGCCACCGCAGCCTTGACCTGCTGGGCTCCAGCGATCCTTCCACCTCAGCCTTCCAAGTAGCAGAACTACAGGCGCGTGCTACCACGCCCGGCTCATTTTGATTTATTGTAGAGATGAGGTCTCACCAAGTTGCCCAGGCGGGTCTTGAACCCGCAGACTCAGACAGTCCACTCACCTCAGCCTCCCAAAGGTGTGGGATTACAGGCTGAGCCACCAAGCCCGGCGAAGCCTGTTTTTCGGTGTTAAAATGAGTAGACTTTATGTTTTAGAACAGTTGCCGATGGGTGGAAAATGGGAACAGATAGTGCTGTGAGTTTCCAGATGCTGCGAGTCCCCGTTATTAACATCTTGTGTTAGTTACAATCAGTAAGTGAACGTTGATTATGCATTCATTATTACAACCTAAAGTCCGTAGTTGACGGTGTTTCACTCTTTTACTTGCAGTCCTGTGGATCTTAACAAAGGTATAGTGTCCTGGATCCACAGATGCAGCAACTGTAAAGAAGGGTTTAATCTTCCTAAAATCCCCTGTCTCCACCCATTCGTCCCAATCCTGGAAATCACGGATCTTTTTACTGTCTCTGTAGTTCTGCCTTTTTCAGAATGTCATAGGGTTGGAATCTGGAGGGGTGTGGTGGCTCATGTGTGTAATCCCAGCATTTTGGAAGGCTGAGGTAGGAGGTTGACTCGAGGTTAGGAGTTCAAGACCAGCCTGGACACCCCGATGAGAACTCCATCTCTACAAAAAATAAAAAATAAAGAGTGTCACAGAGTTGGGATCAGAAAGTATACACCCTCATAGTACTGACTTCTTTCACTTGGCAGAATGCTTTAGGGTTCCACCATGTCTTTTCCAGGCCTGACAGCTCATGTTTCAACATTCCATTGTCTGAGTCTACCATAGTTTATCCATTTACCCACTGAAAGACATCTTGATTGTTTCCAGTTTGGAACAATTACAAATAAAGCTGCTCTAAACACTTATGTGCAGGTTTTTGTGTAGATGCAAGTTTTCAACACAATTGGGTAACTACCAAGGACCACACTTGCTGGATCTAAGGTAAGAGTGTGTTTAGTTGTGTGAGAGTGTTCCAAACTGTCTTCCAAGGTGGCTAGAACCATTTTGCATTCCTATCAGCAGCCGATGAGAGAGTCTGTTGCTCCGTATTCTTGTCACCACTTGGTGTTGTCAGTTTTTTAGATCTTAGCCGCTCTAGTAAGTGTATAGTAGTATCTCATTTGCTGTTTTAATTTGCCGTTCCCTAAGGATGCATGATGTTAAGCATGTTTTCATGTGCTTTTTGCCATCTGTATATCTTATTTGCGGTCCGTTGATATTTTTTGTCCATTTTTGATCTCAAACTCATGGGCTCAAGAGATCCTCCTGTCTAGGCCTCTCAAAGTGCTGTGATTATAGGGCTGAACCACTGTGCCCAGCCTCTTTTGCCTATTTTTAATTGGGTTGTTTTCTATTGTTGAGTTTAAGAGTTCTTTGTATATTTGGAGTATGAATCCTTTATCAGATATATGTTTTGCAAAGATTTTTCTCTAAGTCTGTTGCTTATCTTTTCATTTCCTAAGTGTCTTTTGAAAAGCAAAAGTTTTATATTTTAATAAAGTGCAAATTAACTTTTTTTTTTTTTAGATGGAGCATGCTTTTAGTGTTGTATCTAAAAATTCATTGCCAAACTCAAGGTCACATACATCCAAGATTTTATTCTATAGTAACTTCTAGAAGTTTTATAGTTTTGTATTTTATATTTAGGTCTATGATTTGAGCTATTATGTGTAAAAGGTATAAGATCTGTATCTAAATTATTATTATTTTCATTACTGCATATAAACATCTAGTTGTTTCAGCAGCATTTGTTGAAAAGACTGTCCTTTCTCTATCAAATTGCCTTTGCTTCTTTGCCAAAGATCAGTTGACTATATTTGTGTGGGTTTGTTTGTGGGCTGTCTGTTCTGTTCCATTGACTTACCTGTCTATTCTTTCACCAATACCATGCTGTCTTGATTACTGTGGCTTTGTAGTAAGTTTTAAAGTTCTGTAATCTGCAACATCGTTGTTCCTCTTCAATATTGTGTTGGCTATTCCAGGTCTGTGACTTTCCATAGGAACTTCAGAATCAGTTTGCTGATATTCACAGAATAACTCCCTGGGGTTTTAGTTGGGGGTTGTGCTGAATCTATAAATCAAGCTGGGAAAAATAGACATGAATAGTATTGAGTCTTTCTATCCATGAGCATGGAGTATCTCTCCATTTATTGAGAGCTTTGTTTTATTTCATCGGAATTTTGTAGTTTTCCTTGTACAGATCCAGTACATATTAATTAGATCTATACGTAAGTGTTTCTTTCTCTCCCTCCCTCTCCTTCCCTCCCTCTCTTCACCCCCCTCCCCGCTCTTTTATTGGTGTTAATATATATGGCATTGTGTTTTTTATTTCAAATCCCAGTTTTTCTTTGCTTATATACAGGAAAACAATCGACTTTTGTTTGTTAACCTTATAGCCTGCAACCTTGCTACAAACACTTACTAGTTCCAAGAGTTTTTTTGTCAACTCTTTTGGGATTTTCCATGTAGGCAATAATGTCATCTGCAAAGACAGTTTTGTTTCTTCCTTCCAATCTGTATGACTTTCCCCTCCCCCCTTTGTTTTATTGCATTAAGTAGGACTTTCCTGTTCTAAACCTTTAGGGGGAAGGCACGTGTTTTCTCACCCTTAAGTATTGTGTTAGCAGTAGGTTTTCTGTAGATATTCTTTATCAAGTTGAGGAAACGCCCCTCTATTCCTAGTTTGCTGAGAGCTTTAATTATGGATTGGTGTTGATGTTTTCAAATGCTTTTTCTGCATCTATTGATATTATATAAGTTTTCTTCTTTAGCCTGTTGATGTGATGGGTTATGTTGATTGACTTTTGAATGCTTAGTCAGCCTTGCATAACTGAAATAAGTCCTGCTTGGACTTTTTATACATTACTGGATTTTATTTGCTAATATTTTGTTGAGGATTTTTGCATCTATGTTTATAAGAGATATTGGACTATAGTGTTCCTGTCTTATAATGCCTTTATTTGGTTTTGGTATTTGGATGATGCTGGCCTCATAGAATGAGTGAAAAAGTATACTTTCTGCTTCTATTTTATGGAAGAGGTTGTAGAAAATCCTTAAATGTTTGGATTCACCATTGAAAGCATCTGGATCCGTTGCTCTCTATTTTGAACAGTTCTCAATTATTGATTTAGATTCTTTTATAGATATAAGCAAATTCTGGTTATTATTTCTCTTTTGTGAGTTTTGGTAGCGTATGTCTTTCAAGGAATTTGTCTATTTCATCTAAGTTGTCAAATCTGTGGTCATAGAGTTGCTCATAATGTTTCTTTATTATCCTTTTTGTTTGTGAGATCCATAGTAATAACATTTCTTTCATTTCTGATATTATGAATTCGTGGTTCTCTCCTTTTTTTCTTGATTGACTTAGGTAGAGGTTTATCAATTTCACTGATCTTTCAAAGAGCCAACTTTTGAGTTCATTGATTTTTTTCCCTCAATTGATTTTGTTTTAAATTTCATGGATTTCTCTGATTTCTTATTATTTATTTTCTTCTGCTTGATTTAGGTTTATCTTGCTCTTCTTTTTCCAGTCTCCTAGACAGAAACTTAGATTATTGATTTAGAACTTTCTTCCTCCCTAATGTATGCATTCAACGCTATAAATTTCTCTCTAAGCACTGCTTTTGTTACATCTCACAGATTTCGACAGGCTATATTTTCATTTTCATTTTGTTAAAAACATTTAAAATTTATTTTGTGATTTCTTTTTTGATCCATGTGTTATTTAGAAGTATGTTTTAATCTCCAAATATTTGGGGATTTTCTAGCTATCTGAATTTGATTTCTAGTTTTATTTCATTATGGCCTGAGTGCATGCTTTGTGGTTTCTCATCTTTTAAATTTGTGAAGGTTGTTTTGTGGCTCAGATGAATGTTCCATGTGAACTTGAGAAGAGCGCATACCCTGCTGTTGTCGGATGAAGTACCCTACAAATGTCACTTAGATCCAGTTGATTGATAATGCTGTTGAATTCAACTAGGTGTTTACTGAGTTTCTTACTGCTGAATCTGTCAGTTACTGAAAGAGAGGTGTCAAAGTCTCCAACTCCATCTTTATTATTATCACCCACATGATTGTGGATGTGTCTATTTCTCCTTGCCGTGCTATCAGTTTTTGCTTCACATATTCTGGCTCTCCTGTTAGTTGCATGCACACTAAAAACTGTTTTTTAATGTCTTCTTGGAGAATTGACCCTTTTATCATTATGTAATGTCCCTTTTATCCCTGTTAATATACCTTGTTCTAAAATCTGCTTTGCCTCAAATTACTACTGCTATTCTGCTTTCTTTTGATTAGTGTTGTCATGCTATATCTTTCTCCATCCCATTATTTTTCATCTAAGTGTGTCTTTATATATAAAGTGGATTTCTTACAAACCCACTTCTAGTTGGACCTTGCTTTTTTGTCTGTTTGTTTTGTTTTTTTTGAGAATGTAGTATTTATTAGGAAGACAGAAAAACTCCCCCAGCGGGAGGGGACCTGAAGGCTGCTGGGCCTTGTTTTTTAATCCACTCCAGTAGTCTCTGTTTTTAAGCTGGTTTGTGTTTTTATTTATTTTTTAGCTGGTATATTTAGACCCTTTACATTTAAAGTGATTATCTATATAGCTGGGTTAATATCTATCATGTTGGTAATTGTTTTTTATTCATTACACTTGTTTTTACAAATAATAATATTAATAATAATATTATTATTATTATTGGTGGAGACAGGGCCTTGCTATGTTGCCCAGGCTGGTCTTGAACTCTTGGCCTCAAGCACTTCTCCCTCCCTGACCTCCCAAAGTGCTGGGATTGCAGGGATGAGTCATTGTACCCAGCCTGCCTTCTCTGGTTTTAATTGAACATTTTATATGATTCAATTTTCTCCTCTCTCTTAGCATATCAATTATACTTTCAATTTTTTAATGGTTCTTGTAGAGTTTGCAATACACATTTACAGTCTAACCTAAATCTACTTTCAAAGAACACTGTCCTGTGCTGCAGGTAGTACCTGTGCTTTATAACAGATTATTCCAGTTTCTCCCTTCCATTCCTTAAAACATGGCTGTCATTCATTTTGCTTACCCATATGTTGTAATCATCCAGTATATTATTGCTATTATTACTTCAATAAACAGTTGTCTAGCCGGGCTCGGTGGCTCAGCCTGTAATCTAGCGCTTTGGGAGACTGAGGTGAGTGGATTGCCTGAGCCGGCGGGTTCGAGACCCCCCTGGGCAACTTGGCGAGACTGCATCTCTACAATAAATCAAAAAATTAGCTGGGCGTGGTAGCGCATGCCTGTAATTCTGGCTACTCGGAAGGCTGAGGCAGAAGGATCGCCAGAGCCCCGTGGGTCGAGGCTGCGGTGGCCGGGAGCGGCCACTGCACTCCAGTCTGGGCTACAGAGTGAGACTCCAACTCAAAACAGAAACAAAAACAAAAACAAACAAAAAAACCCAGTTGTCTATTATGTCAATTAGGAATATTTTAGAAGTTTACTTTTATTTTACCTCAGTTTATTCCTTCTCTGACACTCTTCTTTATGTAGATCCAAGTTTCCCACCTATATTATTTTCCTTCTCTCTGGAGAACTTCTAGCATTTCTTGGAAAGCTACTCTATTCTCTATTGGCAGCACATTCCCTTGGTTTTTGTTTGTCTGAGAAAGTCTCATTTCTTCATTTCCGAAGGATAATTTTACTGGATACAGAACTCTAGGTTATTTTTTTGTCAACACTTTAAATATTTCACTTTACTCTCTTCCTGGTTATGTGGGCTTTTCCCCCCCCTTCCTCTGGTTTCTTTCAAGTTTTTCTCTTTATCTTTGGTTTTGTGCAGTTTGCGTATGATGTGCTTGGGTGTAGATGTTTTGGTATTTATTCTTCTTGGTGTTCTTTGAGCTTCCTGGATTCATTGCTTGGTGTTTGTCATTAATTTAAAAATTCTCACCCATTATTATTTCAAATAGTTCTTTTGTTCTTTTCTCATTTTCTTCTCCTTCTGTAGGTTATACATATGTAACATATTATGCAATTATCCCACAATTGTTGGATATTTTGTTCTATTTTTTCATTATTTTTCTCTTTGCATTTCAGTTTGGGAAGTTCTAATGACTTATCTTCAAGTCACTTGGATGTATTCATCAAAGGCATTCTTCATTTCTCTTTTTACTTTTTTTTAGTTTTAGTAGGTATAAGTAGAAATGGGGTCTCACTATGTTGCCCAGGCTGATCTCACCTCAAGTAATCCTCCCACTTTGGCTTCCCAAAGTGACATTCTTCATTTCTCTTAATTTTTTTAATTTCTAGTATTTTGTGTTGACTCTAAGCATTTCCATTTATCTATTTGTAGGTTGTCTGCTTTTTCCATTTGATATCTTAACGTATTAATTGTTACCCTTAACATATTAAAACCGATTTTTAGTTTCCCATCTGATAATGCCAAAATCCATGCTGTGATAATTGCTTTGTCTCTTCAGGCTGTGTTTTTTCTTGCCTTGTAATTTTTTGTTGAAAGTCAGAAGTGATGTAAGAGGCATATGATGTAATAGGTAATAGACACTGAGATAATTAGGTTTTCAGTGTGTGATTTTATGTTAATCTGCCTAAGAACTGAGCTGTGTTTGATGTTTCCGGCAGCTGTAGGTGCCAGAGGTTCAGATTTCTCTATTTTTCCTGTCCCTCCCACTTTTGTCTTTGGGTTTCCCTAAGAACTCCTTCTTAAATAAAGTCTGTGTCTTACAGCTCTCTCAGTTCCAGTCCCCTGTGATACACTAGCACCCTACTGATGGGGTGGTAAAGTGTTGGGGAGGGAAAACATTCTATAATAATATTATTAAACCTCAGTTTTTTAGTGAGCCTGAGTTCCAGGCCTGTGACCTTCAGAAGCATTTCTTAGACATTTTTTTTTTCTTGTCTTACTTAAAAAAGGAAGGCTGCAGGGGTAGAGGTTGCTGGAGTTGTGGATTTTCCTTACCCCAGGCCAGATAAGGCAACAGTAAAAAGGACAGGTCTTTGTTATAGAGAATGCTTTGGGCATATTCAAAGTGATTATTTTTCCCCTGGGCATATTTTTAAATGTATGCTTTTCCCCTGCCCCTGCCTGAAACACAAGACATTTTTCTCTAATCATAACTGTGAAGATGTGGTGGTCTCCTGGAGAAACCCATGAAAGTGGGGGGCCCTCCTAAGACTAGGCCCCCAGAAGTTTTTAACTCTCAAGCTAATTCACATTCAATCTCCTGCAATTCATAAAAATTACTGTTTAAGTGTTCCTACCAATTATTGTCTCCTGCAGTTTCTTCTCCCAGTGAGCTGATCTGGGCTGTGATTCTTCGTAATCACCTGCTATTGAGATTTCAGAGTAGCCGTTTTCCTTGGGTTCTCAATTCTCTGAGGGATCTAAGAAAAGTCCTTGATTTTCCACTTGTTTATCCTTTCTTTTGCTGTGAATATGGGAGTCATGACTTCCAAGCTCTTTATGTGTTGGAGCTGAAATTGGAAGCCCTGTCTTCCAGTTTTAAACTTAACTGTTTTGGCTTGGCTTCCCCAAGAAGCAGACACAGAGACTAGGATTCTAATGCCAGTAGCTTATTTGATCAGTGACCCCAGGAAACCTAGGAGAGGTGTGGGAAAATAAGACTGGGAAGGGATTGTGGAGCAGGTAACCACTGTGGTCAACCACTCTACTGGGGAATTCTGGAAACTGTGGAAAACATGCACCTGAAAGTGATCCCACCAAAGGGGAGGGAGCTGGGGTATTGGTATGCCTACTCCTCTTGGTCATTGGCTCAGGGCTGCTGGTAGGGGTGGTTATTTTCCCCGAATTTCCAGAGAGACAAGAGAGACCAGGAATGGGAGCAGAGCAGGCTCCAACGTCCCTCAGGCAAAAAGTTGCTGGCATGGGGGGGGGCCGGAAGTCAGGGCTGTGCACAGACAGGGCATGGGTGATGGGATATGGGCAAAGAACTGACTACAGTAGTGCCGCTCTGCCTCCAAAGTGAAGGATTCCATCTTCTGAGCACAACTCACTCTAAAAGAAACGAGATGTGTTTCAGGACCTGAGAAAAGAGAAGCATTTCAAAGCATATTTTGAATGTCCCCTTTGTTCTCCATCCAACATGGTACTTTACAGGTCATTGTACTTCCAGCTCTCTGGCAACAGGTGAGGTGGCAGATACAGTTAACTGTTAAAACATGTCCAGTTTCTAAATGAGGTAGATAATGGTTAATCAAGTCTTGCCAATAAGATGGACATCAGATAGGAAAGTACTAAGTGAAAATATTTCATAATTACTGATGCAAAGTTAACCAAAACACAGTTACCCAATCTTTTTCTTCCTAAAACACAAACAAGATTACAACCCTAACTCTGATCCTTCCTGTAGCATCTATAAATCACAAAAACAGAAGGGAAAATAAATGTCCAATTCCTTAACACTTCTCTCACAAAAACATGGAGTCTCATTTTCCTTTTCTACGTAATGGTGTGTCCTCAGTGACTCTCTTCTAATCAATAGAACGTGACAAAAATGATGCCGTTTCTTCCAAGGCTGGGTTTAAACAGGTGATGTCTCTCTCTCTCTCTCTCTCTCTCTCTCTCTCTCTCACACACACACACACACACACACACACACACACACACACACACACCCCTTGGGATCCCTGAGTTAACACGTGGGACTGCCCTGAAGCCACCATGCAGGAGAGAAAACATTGGAGAGACCACACAGAGATTGAGAAGGCCCAGGAGTTCCAGTTTTCAGGGGCTTCCCATCCAAGACCCAGAGATGTGAGCAAACAAGCCTCCAGTTGATTCCAGCTCTCAGCTACAGGGTCCTCCCAGCTGACACCAAGTCATCCCAGCTATCCCAGCTGACACCAAGTCATCCCAGCTATCCCAGCTGAGTCTACTGAACAATGACCAGACTGCAAAATCATGAGCAAAATAAATGTTGCTGTTGTTTCAATCTGATGCCAAGTAGAGGAAAGTCAAGCTGTCCTCGCTGAGCCCTGCTGGATTGCAGGTTCATGAGCAAAATAAATGCCACTGAATTTGGGGATAGTTTGTTATACAACCATAGTACCTTGAACTGCTGAAATACTCAGAGCACTCGCTGCACAAAGTGCTCCTTGACAACAGAACCCAGATTTTGTTTGGGGGCAGCAATGTGTCCTACCTGAGGCAATGGATCATGATTCATTTTGACCAATCATGACAATCTTGTTTCAGCTTTCTCAGCCTCCCTTGCGCTAGGGGTGGTTGAGTGACCCAGTTCTAGTGGTTGAGTGACCCAGTTTTGCCAAGGAAACACAAATGGAAGTCTTTGTGTGGGGACGGGAGGTGTTTCTGGAGAAATGTTGTCTTTCCTGATAGAAGAAGGGGTCTTTCTGATGTGAAACATCTTACCACCATGAGAAAGGGCCAAGACAACTGCAGTGTAGGAGCTCTGTCATCTATTAACAACTGAACCAGCCCACGCCAGAGCCAATATTTGAAATTTTTACGAGGTGAAGAACTTTCAAGACATGGGATCCCTGACATCTTTGCGTGACTGAACCACACCAGTTGTAGCTGACCTCCAGACTCCACGTAATAGGAGAAATTTTAACCTTTGTGCTTTTGTTGATTGAGGTTTTGTTGGTTTGCAACTTAACAGATCAGATCCAATGGGATTGTTTTGAGAATGGAAGCCATCTGGAACCTTCACTGGTTTTGGTAGGTGAAGACAGAAAGATTTGCAAACAACCCTGAGTCATGTTCTCTGGGCACACACAGGAGATTGTGTCAAAGGGGCTGAGGGCCAATCTCTTTAGCTGTCATACTTGGGGAAAAATGATGTCCAGTCGTATCTCTGTTACCTCAGGTAAGGCAGGTTCAACAAAACAACTTTGTTTAAAGAAAAAGATGCTATTGATTATGATGGCGGTGATGGCGGTGATGGTGGTGGTGGTGGTGGTGATGGCGATGATGGTGTGGTAGTGGTGGTGGTGATGATGATGGTGGTGATAGTGGTGGTGGTGAGGATGGTGAAGGTGGTGATGATGGTGGTGGTGGTGCTGGTGGTGATGGTGGTGATGATGGTGATGTCGATGATGTGATGGTAATGGTGGTGGTGATGGTGGTGATGGTGGTGGTGATGTAGTGGTGGTGATGATGGTGATGGTGGTGATGGTGATGTTGATGATGATGGTAATGGTGGTGATGGTGGTGGTGTTGGTGATGGTGGTGATAATGATGGTGGTGATGGTGGTGCTGATGTGGTGGTGATGGTGGTGTTGATGGTGGTGATGGTGGTGGTGATGTGGTGGTGGTGATGGTGGTGATGGTGGCAAATGATGGTGGTGGTGATGATGGTAATGGTGTTGGTGATGGTGATGGTGATGATGGTGGTGGGGGTGATGGTGATGGTGATGGTGGTGATGATGGTGATGGTGGTGATGGTGATGGTGGTGATGGTGGTGGTGATGGTGGTGATGATGGATGATATTAAGAGCTCATGCTTATCTTGCATTTCCTATGTGCCAGGCCCCGTTGTAGGCTTTTGTCATGTATTAATTAGTCCTCACAAACTCTTAAGAAGTAGGTTCTATTAGCAGATCCATTTCACAGACGAGGAAACAGGCACAGAGTGTTGAGTGAGCACACCTTCTAGGAGAAAGAAACTTCTCCCAGGAACCTAACATATTAACATATCGGGAGGAGTACCCACAAAGCTAAGTGCTCCTGGCAGAAGAACAATAGACTCCTGCTTGCTTGCCTCACTGATTTCCAGGAGAAAGCGGAGAAAAGACATGAATCATGCTGGTCTCCAGTCCTGCCTCCCTCTTGACTTAGCTACTAGAGTTCACAAAGTTGAATCTCTCACTCTTGGTTGAGAATCCTTCTGTAGTTCCTCCTTGCTGGAAAGTTAAAACCGATTTCTCAACCTCAGAACAATGGACATTTGAGCTAGATAATTCTTTGCCATGGGGGCTTTCTGTGCGTTGTAAGATGTTTAGCGGAATCCTTAGCCTCTACCCACTAGATTGCAGAAATATTTCCTTAGTTGTGACAACCAAAATGTCTCCATCTGCCGGATTCTTCAGGAAGAAAAAATCAACAACAGCAGCAAAATCCCAAAATGCTTCGAGACATTGCCGAATGTCTCCAGGAGATTAGAACTATGGCACGAAAGGTAACAGACTTCAGACCTATGAAGCTAACTTGACCTTGGGTCTCCCAGAAGACTCTCCCACCAGATAGCAGGCTCCCCAGGGTGGAGACCTAGCCTCATTTGTTGTTTCTTTTCCCCAGGATTGCTTTGTAGCTCATTACAGTGAGGGCTCAAGAAACAGTTGTCAAATCTAACATAACTAGACTGTGACTGAGAATAAAACTAGGGTAAAAACAGAAAGTGTGGAGAGTACTAAGGAGGGATTTGCCTGAAATGGGTCCCAAAGGCATCTCTGAAGGGGAGAGAGCTGCAGCTGAGGATGGAACAACGTTCTGATGGAGGTGGAGGGGAAGGCAGGCAGAAAGAGCAGCACGGGCAAGGGTTGGAGGTGCAGGAGTCTGTCTCAGGGAGTGCTGGGGGTGGGGCAATTGATGCAGCTCAGGGTCACATTGCAAAAGATCTTTTTTTTTTTTTTT
>NW_007253295.1:100072-139778 GCF_000164805.1 Carlito syrichta
TCTCGAACCCACAGGCTCAGGCAATCCACTCACTTCAGCCTCCCAAAGCGTGGGATTACAGGCTGAGCCACCGAGCCCGGCTTGCAAAAGGTCTTAAACTCAATCTTTGGGAGAATGTAAAGCCGTCGAAGAACTTTACACCAAGGATTGGCAGCTGCATGGGTGGTGAACCGGAGGAAGACATGGCCGTTGAATGGCTGGGGGTGGTGTCACCATCGATAATCTAAGTGGGAGCTGGGGAGGGGAGGGGGCAGAAGGAAGCATTCTAGGCATGCCAGGAATCCTTTTCAAAAATGTAAAGGCAAATAAGAAGTTCCTGGCTCATAGCAATTATTAATTACTACTAATAATAGTAATTTCCTCTCCTCCAGCTCTGTGCCATGGTTCCCACTGTTCCCGGGGCTGGCAGTGCTCACCCTCCTTTCTGCAGCCTGCTGGAACCCTCCTCTCCTGGAAGGCCTGTTGCTTCCTGAGCAGAGCCTCCCAGAGCTTCCCAGACAGGCTCCCACTTCTGTTTGCCCACAGCACCTTGGACAGGAGCAATGGTATATTATAATTTTATGTGTTTGTTTTCCCCAGTAGACAGTGAGCTCTCCAGGGCAGTGACTTTGTATGTCTTGTTCGTTTGTTTCTTGAACCAATATAAATTGAGCACCTACTATATGCCAGGTACTATGCTGGATACTGGGATACAGCTGTGAACAACTGCCTTGTATCCTCAACATCTACAGAGGGCATGACATACTCATGTGCTTATAAATGTTGAGTAAATGAATGTATGGAAGGGTGAATGAATGAACAAGGGAAACACCGATGTGGCTGAGACCTAGAGAGGCTCAGAGAGTCACTCACAACTGCCCAGCAGGAAGTGGCAGAGGAAGAGCTGAAGCCCCAGACAGTTAAGGAACCAGCTCTTGGCTCAGTGGGGCTCCACATTGGATGCTTTTCTAGAAGCTTTCCTTTCTTTCTTTCTTTCCTTTTCTTTTTTTTTTTTTTTTTTTGAGTTGGAGTCTCACTCTGTCACCCAGGCTGGTGTGCGATGGCATGCTCACAGCCACTACAGGCTTGGCCTGCTGGGCTCAAGTGATCCTTCCTCCTCAGCCTTCCAAGTAGCTGGAACCATAGGTGTACACCACCACACCCAGCGAATCTATTTATTGTAGAGATGAGATCTCACCAAGTTGCCCAGACTAGTCTCAAACCCCCGGACTTGGGCAATCCACTTGTCTCTGCCTCCCAAAGAGCTGGGATTATAGGCATGAGTCACTGCACCCGGCACTAGAAGTTTTTCTATGGTCAGAGAGAAGCCTCAGCTGTTGGCAGGAGACCAGTCTGTCAGTTGACATGGTTCTGCTTCTTCAGCTAGTTGGCTGAAGTCACAGGTGTAACAGTGAAACAGCAGCAGAACTAACATAACTGACTCCATTTTTTGTTCAAGGGGCCTTCACCCATGCTTGCACATAGGCTAGAATAATCTGGAAACACTGAAAAGATAATGCAAGAACAACAAATATGCAGCTGTGGAGACTGACTCCGGGGGTGGGAGGGGAAGGGGAAGTGTGGACACCAGCTATGTTTTGTCATAGATTTAAAGGAACATTGTGACCTGGCCAAGGACAAAGAAGTTTCCCAGTTTCCTCAAGTCCTCACTGATCTCAGATGTCTGTGGCCATCAGTCACCTCTTGATCCCAACCCCTGCACACAGTTTTTCCAAGGCCCTTTTCCCTTGAAAAATCCTCCAATCAGCCTGAGGAACTGCAGATGGACTTTGAGACATCAGTCTGCCAGCTCCTCAGGTTGCTGGCTCTCTAATGAATCTCTCTTCCATTCACCAATCCTTGACTCTCAAGTCTGACCCTCCAGCAGTGAGCAGCCGAACCTGAGTTGGGTTACACAGGTATCGTTTGTAGTGGACGTGGGTGGCTGATCTCCCATGCACACGTGTCCCCAGGCAGCAATTCCGCTCTGCCTCTAAGGACCTCTCTCCATCCTCCACTTCCCATCCACGTGTCTGGACGGGGCTCCATGCCCAGCGTAGGTTTGGAGCATGTGACCCAGACCCAAGTCAACCAGAGCTCAGTCCCTCTGGCCATAGAGCCACAGAGCTTGGTCAGAGGCAGGTATGTGACTGAAGTGCCCCAAGCTAGTCTACTCAGGGTGGATCTCAAGACTTTTTGGAGGACTGCTGGAAAAGAGCACTTACATCCTCTTGCTCTGGACCTGATGTGGAAGGCATGGGATATTAACTTTGTGACTGTTGGGGGCCATCTTGTGCCATCAACCACAAGGAGAGGGCCTCTCTGTCAGTGAAACCCACAGCATGGAGTCAAGAGCTGGAGAAAGAGAAAGCAAAACGAGGTCCCAGTGTCACTGTTGGATCTTCTGGGTCCAGCCAAGCCTGGAGTCAGTCAGAGTTTACCCTGGACATCTTGGACATTTCCTCAAGCCAACTTGTTGGCTTTTCAACGTTAACTCCTGCAGGGCTGAAGTGGGTGCTCAGCCTGTGGCAGGGGAATGTTTGTACGGGTTAGTTTCCAGTGGAAGGGAACAGGAATGCACTGTAACAAGGCTGGCAACAGGGCAGCCCCTTACTCCTGCCCTCTGGCTGTCTTGCAAGAAGATGGTAGGATAGCGCCAGGTTCTTTGAACAAGACACAAGCCAGTGTGCACCCTGCATTCATAGAGTACATTTCCTAAGCAAGGTGGCCTCCTGGTTCCACATGTTCTTCTTGGGTCCTCTTTGCAGCCTCTGCCCAAATCAGTGCTTCTCTTCCTTAGTGTTGTCTTTTGCTGGTCCTTTAATACCAACTGTGTCTTCAGTATTTAGCTCAGTTTACTCAGGCCAGGTCTTCTCCCTTCTTCTCGTTCGGGAACTTGGACACACCTCTTTGGAAATGCCCTTCCTCCAGACTGGACTCAGCCCTGTAGCTCTCACTTCTTGGAAACATACCATGTGTCCAGTGCATATAGTCAATTGTCTCATTTAATCTTCAAACAACCCTTTTTTTTTTTTTTTAAGTTGGAGTCTCACTCTGTCGTTCAGGCTGGAGTGCAGTGGCACACACGCTCACAGCCACCCCAGCGTCAACCTGCTGCGTTCTGGCAATCCTTCCGCCTCAGCCTTCCAAGTAGCTGGAACTACAGGCACACACTATCACACCCAGCTAAGTTTTGATTTATTGTAGAGATGAGGTCTTGCCAAGTTGCCTGAGCTGGTCTCGAACCCACGGGCTCAGTCTCCCAAAGTGCTGGGATTACAGACTGAGCCACTGAGCCTGGCAAACAACCCATTTTATAGGTGAGAAAACTGAGGTGCAGAGAGGTTCAGTAACTTGTCTGACGTCTCACAGTTCGCAAGTGGCAAAAGCAGCCCACACCCCATGCCTTCCCTGCTCTACAGCTGTGCCCTTAACCACTCTGCTATGCTTCCTCCTTGGGGTTTCTATCCAGATGCTGCATCTATGGACTTCCTTGCCTTGTGGGCCGGGCCCAGATCAAAACAAGCCAATATGCCACAACAACTGGTCAGCGCTGACCTGTTATGACGCTGTGGTAGACACTGCTGATGCCCTACCTATATCCCCTTAGTACTTCCGATTCTCAACTTACTGGTGCACACACCTGTGACTCTCTGCCCAAGGCCATCCTCCAGCTACTGGAGCCTGTGAGTCCCTGTACAGGGCAGAACAACAGGGCCAGAGCATTAATGCCCACTGGAGCAGCCTTCAGCCAATGATGGATTGGGACTGGCAGATAAATACCCGGTTTCCTTAGACATCCATGGGGGAGGCCTCTGAGGCCTGCTCTACACTGTCTCCCACAGGCCTGTTTTCCCCGGCATTAATCTGCTCATTGACCCACCCTGTATCAGCTTCCTCGCCTCCCTGTTCACGTCCCCGCTCGCTCATAGGTGACCTCTGGGATCCCCTCACAAATAATCTACTGATGCTCCAATATGTGTCTCAGGGTCAACTTCTAGAGATATCTGATCTAATACCGCCAGTAAATCACCTCTTCCCAACCCTCAGTCTATAAAAATCTGGTAGAAATGACTCCACACCTGGCTCCAAAAGTGGGTAGGTGATTCAGGGGTGGCCAATCAGAATACTGCAGTGCCTTAGCCTTACTGATTGGATCCGAGATGGCCTTATGACCTAGTAGGAACCAATGAGACTGAGATTTTTCTGGGGCCACTGAAATAGAGCCACCTGTCCTTCCTAAAGGTGTCTATCACCTGTACCACCTGGAGGGTGCAGGGCCTGAGCTCTGGCAGCCATCTTGCTTATATCCAGCTTTCCTGCCTTTTCTGGCTATAAAGATAAGACATGGGTGTAGGAGATTGCAATGATGGCCCCAGTTCATTACCCTTCCTTCCACCCATACTTGCTGCTATGCAAATTACAGTTGTCCTCTGCTTCAACTCTTGAGTTCCACCATGTGACTTCTTTTGGCCAATGGATATTAGCAGATGTGATGGGAGCAGATGTTTGAAATTAGCTTCCATGATTAGACTTGCGTGTCTGTCATTGCCACAAGTAGGTCTGCGGCTAGGCTAGCCCACAGGAGGATAAGAGACATGTTGGAGCTCGAGTCCCTTGGTTGTCCCTGCTGAGGCCAGTCTAGATCAGCCAACAGCCAGCCTGTGCAAAAGCCCAGCCAAGATGAACAGAGCCACCAGGCCAACCACTGCAGAAAGGGCAAGAAATGCTTACCATTGCATCCTGCGGCGGACTTGGGCAGCATTATATTAGCTCCATAATTGATCGGCATAATACTTCACTAAATGGTGGAAGCCATTCAGAAAAGTATACAAAATTAAGCGAAAATGATTTGAAATCTCAGAAGTAAACACTGGTGACATTTTGATGAGCATATCTACACATGCAGACATGTGGCCCCCACCCCACACGCACGCCTCACTTCCATACACAGGCTCAAGCTACATTAGTTAAGTGGCAAGTGTTGCGTGAAACCCCAACAAGTGATCATCCTTCCATGTCCACTAATATAGATCGGTGGTCAGCAAATGGCAGCCCCTGGGCCAAATCGGGTCTGCTGCTTGTTTTTGCACAGCTCCCAAGGAGAAAGCAGTTTTGTGCCTTTTTTTTTTTTCTTTTTGGAGTCAGGGTCTCACTTTGCTGCCCAGGCTGAAGCTGAAGTGCAGTGGCATGATCATGGCTCAACACAGCCTCGACTTCCTAGGCTCAGGCGATTCTCTCTTCTCGCCTCCCAAGTGGCTGGGCCTATAGGGCACGTACCACCACACTTGGTTAATTTTTTTATTTTTTGGAGAGACAGGGTCTCACTATGTTGCCTAAGCTGGTCTCGAGCTCCTGAACTCAAGCAATCCTCCTATCTTGGCCTCCCAAAGTGCTGGGATTACAGACGTGCGGTATCCTGCCCAGCTGATTTTTGTATTTTTAATTGGTTCTAAAAGCACAAGTATAAATAGAGTTTTGTCAGAACATAACCACACCCATTCATTTACAAACCATCTACAGCTGCCTTAGCACTACTGTACATAGGAGGCTTGAGTCGTTGCAACACATATAATGTGGCCCACAGAGCCTGACTTTTTTTTTTTTTTTTTTTTTTGAATTGGAGTCTCACTCTGTTGACCAGACTAGAGTGCAATGGCATACTCATGGCCACCACAGCCTCAACCTGCTGGGCTCAGGCAATCCTTCCACCTCAGCCTTCCAAGTAGCTGGAACTATAGGTGCACGTCACCACGCCTGGCTAATTTCTTTGATGTATTGTAGAGACAAGGTCTCACCAAGTTGCCCAGGCTGGTCTCGAACCCCTGGGCTCAGGCAATCCTCTTGCCTCCACCTCCCAAAGTACTGGGATTACAGGATGAGCCACCATGCCCAATTAGTGCCTGACATATTTACTTTCTGGCCCTCTAGAGAAAAAGTTTGCCAACTTCAATAGAGATAATTCCATGTACTCACAGCATGTGGTTCCACTGTTTGGTTATTAAACAAACCCCCTATTGACTGAGATTAAGGTCTCATTTTTTCTTGTCCTAAACAACACTGTGATGAACATATTTGACACATACATATCTCTGTGCACGTGTTTATCTCCCTAGGGAAAAAAAAACTGAAAAATGAAACTGCTGAATTGAAGGGCGTGACATTGAAACATCCAACCCTTGAGCTATTTCCCTGCACTTGTCTTGGCATTTGTTCCTTAAAATCCATTTGTCTTTTGGTGAGAGAGTTGCTTTACCACAAATTTCCTTCAGCAAGATGTATTGGTTATCAAACAGATGTGACCCTCTGCAAAAAGACCGTATAGGGCCTGACATAACTGCTAACATAGAATTTGCAAGTTAAAGATTCTGAGATGGACGCGATGGCTCACGCCTGTAATCCTAACATTTTGGGAGGCAGAGGTGGAAGGATTGCCCGAGCCAGGGGTTCGAGATCAGCCTGGGCAAAACTTGGCGAGACCTCGTCTCTCTCATAAATCAAAAAATTAACTGGGTGTGGTGGTGGACTTGAATGGCAGCTACTTGGAAGCTGCGGTGGAAGGATCGCCCTAGCCCAGGAGGAATGGAGCCTTGGAAAATAAGCAGGCTGGCTATTTATTGAATTAGAGTCTCACTCTGCCACTCAGGCTGAAGTGCAGTGGCACGATCATGGTTCATCATAGCCTCAACCATCTAGCCTCAGGCGTTCCTTCCACCTCAGCTTCCAGAGGGGCTGGGACTTCTGGAGCATGCCTCCACGCCCGGCTAAATTTTTCATTTTTTGTAGAGATGAGATCTTACTCAGGTTGCCCAGACTGACCTCAAATGCCTGGGCTCAAGGGATGCTGCTCCTCTGGTCTCCCAGAGTGCTGGAATTACAGTCATGAGTCCCCACTCCCAGCCAAAGCTGGTTTATTTTAAATCCTGTCACCCAGAACGCCAGAGTTCATTCAGTGAGTATTAATTGATGCCTATAGTATGTCATCATATCCTAGGAGCTGGAGACTGCAAAGGTGAACAAAACATTGTCCTTGTTCCTACAGAGTTTGTGGTCAGCTGGAGGAGAGAGTGACCAAACAATCAGGGTACAACAGGATACTGATTCTGAGGGGTACCAGTTCTCGGGAACAGAGACGTTTTTCTAGAGGAAGGGCCAGCCGAGCAGGCATCTGATGCTTGAGTAGGAGTTCTCCAGTTTGGAGGTTAGCAGGACAAGGAGGGGAGAGTGACCCAAAGGAAGGAACAGCATTTCAAAGGCCCAAAGGCAAGACAAGCACTGGACTAATTTACATGAAATCAAGGTATCTGTTGAGGGAGATAGGGTAACAAGACAGATGGAAAAGAGAAACACCGGGTCCTGCTCCAAGAGACCTTTTTAGATCCATGGCTTTTAGATCCTTTTGATTATAACCCACAGTAAGAAATGCATTTTCTATTTTGGCTCCACACAATCTCTGTTTCTCACACACACACACACACACACACACACACACACACACACACACACACCATATCTATCATCTACGTATCTGTAACAAAGATCTACAAAGCAATATTTCACCCTACTACAGCCTATTCATTTTGGTATTTCCTATTCTGCTCTTTGTTTTCAAAATGCTGGTTGGGAGCCAAAAAGCTGGTCACAAAACAGCACACATTTGTGATTTCATGTATATGACATTCTATAACAGGCAAAACTAATCTACCGTGAGAGAAACAAGATGGGGGGGCTGTGACTAGGGGGGCAAGGTTGCCTGCAAAGCAGTGTAGGAAGCTTTCTTAGGAGAGGGAAATGTTCTCTATCTTGATGAGGGTGGTGGTAACATGGGCACATTCATTTGTCAAAAATAAGTGCACAGGAGGGAACTGTCTGGGCTGGTGGTGTTTTTCTCTGTCTTCGTAGGAATTTGCATTGCATAGGTGAGTGCATTTTGTCAAAACTCATTGTTATGTAAATTTTACATCAAAAAGAAAAAAAATTGTGGACAAATATGAACTCTAGTTGATGATATGCATACTAAAGTGTCAGGTAGACCCGTTCTGTTGTCTACAACTTGCTTTTTGAAACAAATAAAAAAAAAAAGATTGGTGGATGAATAGAAGAATGGAAAGATTGATAGAAATGTGATATAGCAAATGATTTTTTTAAAGAGGTGAAGTCTCACTATGTTGCTTTAGGCTGGTCTCAGACTCCTGGGGTCAAGTTATCCTCCCTCTTCGGCCTCCCAAAGTGCTGGGATTACAAACATGAGCCACTGCACTCGGCCAAGACTAGCCTTTCAACAAATGATGCTGGAACAACTGGATATCCACATGCAAAAAAATAAAGTTGGGTCCTTACCTCATGCCATATGTAAAAATTAACTCAACACAAATGTAAATGTAAATGTAAGAGCTAAACTATAAAACTCTAACAAGAAAGCAGGTGTAAATCTCCCTGAACTTGGATCAGGCAATGGTTTCTTAACTGTAACACAACAGTACAAGAAACAAAAGAAAAAATAAAGTGGACATCATCAAATTTAAAAGTTTTTGTGCTTTAAAGAACACCAACAAGAAAGTGAAAAGAAAATACACAGAATGGAGGGACATTTTTGCAGGTTATATATCGGATTGTGTCTAGAATATATAGCAATTACAATTTGAGAATAACACCACAAATAATTGACCTTAAAGGGGGCAAAGAACTTGAATAAACAGTTATTTAAAGAAGACATACAAGTGGCTAACAAACAATAAAAAGATGCTCAATACCATCAGAGAAGTGTCAATCAAAACTACAATGAGATTCCACCTCACATCCACTAAAATGGCTGTCCTCAGATAATAATGAGTGTTGACGAGGGTGTAGAGAAACTGGAGACTTCTGGCCAGGCACAGTGGCTCATGCTGTAATTTCAGCACTTTGGGAGGCTGAGGCGAGAGGATTGCTTGAGTCCAGGAGTTTGAGACCAGCCTGAGTAACATAGTGAGATCTTGTCTCTGCCAAAAAAAAAAAAAAAAGAAAGAAAAAATTTAGCCAGGCATGGTAGTATGAGCCTGTAGTCCAGCTACTCTGGAGGATGAGGTGGAAGCATCACCTGAGCCCAGGAGATGGAGTCTGCAGTGAGTGTGATCATGCCACTGTACTCCAACACTGCATCATGTGGGAATGTAAAATAGGGCTACTACTTTGGAAAATAGTCTGGCAGTTCCTCAAATAATTAAACATACAGTTGCCATATGATCCAGCAGTTCTACTCCTAGGTATACAGCCAAGAGAAATCAAAACATATGTCCATACAAAGATGCTATATCCAGTGCGGCAGGGTAATTAAGGAACCTGGAAGAGGAACGGCGCGGTATAACACAATTTATAAGACACCTTTTTAGAATCAAGCAGTGGGGGGACCAGGGGACACTTTGCCTCACAGGACAAAGGCCCAGAGTCTCTTATCCACCAGACTTTTATTAGTACAAACGACGTGTTTAAGCAGGCATTCAAAAACAAAGTATAGGCAGTAACATGGAAACTTTCTTGTTATGACCATAAGCAATGAAATGTGACTGTTTACAGGACATAATGCAACTGCTTGTAGAACAATGTGGTTAATGTATAACTTCTTTACTTAGTCTAACACAAAGGACACAGCACTTAAGAACTTGCCTCAGCATACATGCCTGTCTGGCTTTTGTCATCATAGGCATTCTTGCCTTTGCACATAGCCAAGCATGCCTTCAGCAAAGTTCAAGCAGGACAGTGGTCTCCAATACAAAGACTTGTACACGAATGTTCATAGTAGCAATATTCATAATAGGCAAGACCTAATGACCTAAATGTTCATCAGCTGATAATGGATAAATAAAATGTGGGATCTTCATACAAGGGATATTATTTGACAATACTCTGTTGATGTAATTCAGTACCTCAGCAGATGTGAAAACAAGAACCCCATGATTATATCATTAGATGCAGGAAAAGCTTTCAGCAAAATCTAACAACCCTTCTTTTTTTTTTTTTTTGAGTTGGAGTCTCACTCTGTCTCCCAGACTGGAGTGCAGTGGCCACTCCCAGCCACCACAGCCTCGACCTGCTGCGCTCCGGTGATCCTTCTGCCTCAGGCTTCCAAGTAGCTGGAACTACAGGTGCACGCTACCATGCCCGGCTAATTTTTGATTTATGGTAGAGATGAGGTCTCACCAAGTTGCCCAGGTCGGTCTTGAACCTGCGGGCTCAGGCAATCCACTCACCTCAGCCGCCCAAAGATACGGGATTACAGGCTGAGCCACTGAGCCCGGCTAACCCTTCTTGATAAAAACCCTTGAGCATCTAGGCACAGAATGAACATTCCTCAAAATAGTGAGTGCCTTCTATGATAAACCCACAGCCAACATATTGCTCAATGGACAGAAGTTGGAAGCATTTCCCCTGCAAACAGGAACAAGACAAGGTTCCCACTCTCACCCCTTCTGTTCAACATAGTGTTGGAAGTCCTAACTAGAGCAAAATCAGGCAAGAGAAGGAAATCAGGGGTATCCAAATAGGAAAAGAGGAAGTTAAGCTATCCCTTTTTGCAGATGACAATGATCCTATACCTTGAAAACCCAAGGAACTCTGTCAAAAACCTCCGTGCACTGATAAATGACTTTGGCAAAGTCTAGGATTACAAAAGCAATGTGCAAAAGACAATTGCATTTCTATACACCAACAACGAACAGGCAGAGAACCAAATAAAAAGCACAATTCCATTCACAATAGCCACACAAGATAACGAAATACCTTGGCATTTTCCTAACTAGTGACGTGAAAGAGCTTTACAATGAAAACTATAAAACACTGCTCAAAGAAATCAAAGAAGATACAAACAAATGGAAAAACATTCCATACTCATGGATTGGAAGAAACAATATTGTCAAAATATCCATCCTACCCATGGTAATCTACAGATTCAGCACAGTGCCCACCAAATTGCCAGCATCATTCTTCTCAGACCTGGAAACAACAATACAGATATTCATATGGAAACAAAAAAGAGCATGAATAGCCAAAACTATCCTCAGCAAAAGAAACAAAGTGGGAGGTATCACACTTACAGACTTTAAACTCTACCATAAGGTTACGATAATCAAAACATCTTGGTACTGGTATAAGAACAGGCATATAGACCAATGGAATAGGACAGAGATTCCGGAAGCAAAAACTCAATCTCTTAACCAACTCAGCTTTGGCAAAGCCATCAGTAACAACCCCTGGGGAGAGAAAGCCTTATTCAGCAAACGGTGCTGGGAAAACTGGCTGACTGCATGCAGAAGAATGAAACAGGACTCCTGTCTATCACCATATACCAAAATCAACTTTATATGGATGAAAGAACCTAAATGAAAAACCTCAAACTATAAGAATCTTAGAAAAAAATGCAGGAGACACCCGTATGCACACTGGAATAGGTAACCAATTCTAGATTATAAGCCCCAAAGTGCATGCTATAAAAGATAAGATAGACAAGTGGGACCTCATCGAACTGAAAGCTTCTGGGCAGTAAAATAAACCATCAAGAGAGCGGGAAGACAACTCACAGAATGGGAAAAAACATTTGTCAACTGTATATCTCACAAAGGCCTACCATCCAGGATCTACAAGGAACTCAAATGAGCCGAAAGGAAAGAAACGAACAGTCCTATTCAAAAGTGGGCAAAAGACATGAACAGATACTTCTCAAAAGTAGACATACAGGAAACCAATAGATACATGAAAAAATGCTCAGCCTCACTAATCATCAGAGAATTGCAAATCAAAACTACATTGAATAACCACCTAACTCCAGTAAGGATGGCCATCATTAACAAATAAAAAAACAAGAGATGCTGGTGAAGAGTGTGGAGAAAGGGGAATGTTTCTACACTGTTGGTGGGAGTCCAGGCTAGTTCAACCTCTATGGAAAACAGTGTTGGTGATTTTTGAAAGAACTAGAAATTGACCTTCCATACGACCCAGCAATCACCCTTCTGGGAATATACCCGAAGGAACTCAAATCATTCTACAAAAAAGACACCTGCACACCCATGTTTATTGCCTCATCATTCACAATAGCAAAAACATGGAACCAACCCTGGTGCCCATTGAGAGTGGACTGGATAAAGAAAATGTGGTACATACACACGATGGACTATCATCCAGCCATAAAGAAAGACAAAATTCTGAACTTCGCAGCAACTTGGATGGATTTAGAGTCCATTATACTCAGTGATCTATCACAGAAACAAAGAGCTGAATATCACATGTTCTCACCTATAAATGGATCCTGAACATTTATCATATTAGCACAGGGGAGGGATTAACAGTAGCAGGACACTGCCAGGAGGGGCAGAGGGCACAAAATCACACTAAGGGAATTGATCTTAAGCCAGGGAAAGTAAGGACCAGTTGGAGGCCCAAACTTCCCCTGCATGCAGACTACTTATGTACTAAATCCTGACTTGTACGTCACATCTTTATAACAAAATAAAGGAGAAAAAAGAAAGAAAGAAACAAAGATCTGATATCTGCTGCAATGTGGCTGAACCTTGAAAATATTATGTTAGGTGAAAGAAGCCAGCCACAAAGGGTCACAGATGACATGATTCTATTTAAATGAAATGTCCACCACCAGTAAATCTATAGAGACAGAAAGTAGGCAAGTGGTTGCCGGTAGAACACTGATAATTAAGGGTGGGGTCCAAGGTTTCTTCTTGGGGTGAAGAAAATGCTCTAAAACTGATTGTAGTGATGTTTGCACAAATTGGTGAGTACATTAAAACCATTCAATTGTACACTTTAAATGAATGAATTGCATGGTTTATCAATTTTATGTTAATAAAGGTGTTTTAAAATGATCGTGTAGATATGCCACCCAAAGAATGATTTATAGAAGAAAACAGTTGATAAATTGCACTTCCCAAAATTTAACACAAATCACACTGGTTTTTTTGTTTTGTTTTGTTTGTTTTTTTGAGTTGAAGTCTCACTCTGTCACCCAGACTGGAGTGCAATGGCTGCTCCTGGCCACCGCAGCCTCGACCTGCTGGGCTCCAGCGATCCTTCCACCTCAGCTTTTCAAGTAGCTGGAACTACGGGTGCGCGCTACCATGGCTGGCTGGTTTTTTTATTTATTGTAGAGATGAGGTCTCACCAAGTTGCCCAGGCGGGTCTCGAACCCGTGGGCTCAGGCAATCCACTCACCTTGTCCTCCCAAAGTGCTGGGATTACAGGCTGAGCCACCAAGCCCAGCCAATCACACTGTTAACCAATAAAAAGATAAGCCACAGACTGGGAGAAAATATTTGCAAATTATTTATCTAATACCAGACTTCTCTCCAGAATTTACAAACAACCTTCAAACCCAATAATAAGAAAACAAACAAATTTTTTAAATGGGTAGAATATATAAATATAGACATGCAGCAAATAAGCACATGTAAAATGTTCAGCATCATTAATCATTAGGGAATTGCTAATTAGAGCCACAATGAGATGCCACCACACCCATATCAGAATGGCTACAATTTTTAAAAATACTGAAAAGACCAGGTGATGGTGAGGACTGGAACAACGGCAGTTCTCTGACACATTGCTGATGGGAATGCAAAATGAGACCGCTATTTAGAAAACAGTTTGGTAGTTTCCTATAGAGTAAAACGTATGGTAAAATATGGCCCACTGTCCTACTCTGAGGTATTTACTCTAGCGAAATGAAAACTGAGGCTCACACAAAAACTGACCCACAAATGTTTACAGTGACTTTATTCATAATTGCCAAAAAATGGAAAAACCCAGATGTCCCCCAGCTGGTGAATGGATGAAGAAACTGTGAAGCATTCACACGGTGGAATACAGCTCGGCAGGGAAAGGAACGAGCCTCTGATACCACGCAGGAACCTCACGTGCTGCGTGCATTTAGGAAAGAGCGTGACTCAAAATGCTACCTTCAGTGTGATTCTGTTCACATGACAAACTACCAGGATGAAAAATAGACCCATGATTGCCAAGGGTCCAGGGTAGGAGGAGGAGCCAACTGCAAAGGTGCATGGGAGAATTTTTTGGCTTGCACCACCTGTTCTGTACTGTGGTTGTGATAGTGGCCTCGAAACTGTGTTTGTCAAAACCCATAGAACTGGCCAGGCACAGTGACTCACGCCTGTAATCCCAGCACTTTGGGAGGGAGAGGTGAGAGGACTGCCTGAGTCCAGGGATTCGAGACCAGCTTGGGCAACTTGGCAAGACCTCGTCTTTACAATAAATCAAAAAATTAGCTGGTCGTGGTAGCACAAGCCTGCAGTTCCAGTTACTTGGAAGGTTGAGGTGGAAGGATCGCCTGAGCCCAGTAGGTCAAAGCCGAGGTGGTTGTGAGCATGCCACTGCACTCCAGCCTGGGAGATAGAGTAAGACCCTGACTCAAAAAGAAAAAAAAGAACTGTATGCTGAAAAGGGTGAATTATACTTTATACAAATTATACCTTAATCTAAAAAAATTAAAAATGCATACTAAGGGTAGATCTAGATGGTGGGAATATGGGTATTGCTGGTACAATTCTTTCAACCGTTTGGTGTGTTTGAACACGTTCATTCAGATGTTTGGGAAGAAATAAGAAAAAATATGTTAGGTGACTGAGAAAAATAAATAAATGCATGCATGACCAAAACAAACAAACAAACAAACAAATAGAAAATAGTGAGTCGTTTCACCCTCCAAAACTTAAATAATAATAAATATAGTAATTAAAGCATTACAGGTCATGACCCAATACACTGATTTTAAAGCTCATGAGGGGCATGACCTTCAGTTTGAAAAGCACTGCTTTCGAGACCCACCTGGGCAGGGAGACCTCATGTCTACAATAAATCAAAAAATCAGCCGGGCGTGGTGGCGCATGCCTGTAATTCCGGCTACTCGGAAGGCTGAGGAGGAAGGATCGCGGGAGCCCAGCAGGTCGAGGCTGCGGTGCCTGGGAGCGGCCACTGCACTCCAGTCTGGGCGACAGAGTGAGACTCCAACTCAAAAAAAAAAAAAAAAAGAAAAGAAAAGCACTGCTATTTAGACCAGGTTACAGCATTTGAACGTGAACCTGAGAGAGCCTGGGAGAGGTTGAGGCCTACCAGTCAATGGACTGAGCTGGGCTGACATCCCGCCTTGAAACCTGGGGTCGTTGGAGGTTCAGAGGAGTAGCTGGGACCGGTGTCCAGCTCCTTCTGATCACTTCAGGAGGACCTCAGAGGGAAGTGGTGGCCTGGTATCCCTGGGGAACTTGTGGCCTGGGGAAGTCCCGCATCTGGGAGTCAGCTTGGGGACATGGCAGAGGGCAGTGACATTCTGGAAATCGCCAGCATGGATGAAAGCTGCAGGACTGTCTTTCATGGTCAGAACTAGACCAGACCCTGGATTTCCACTGGACTCTGCATAAGGAGGGTTCCCCATAATGACAGTGATGAACTTTCTCACAAGCCCTGTCTCAGGGGCACAGGGTCCGGCATAATTTATTAGTAAATTGAAGACATGTTTCCTGTATCTGCGATCATTGTGTTTAGGGAAAAATGTATCCCTATAGTCTCTGACTTACATATTGGAGTTACAGGTAACTTCAATTTATAAAGGGATTCATGAATAAGAAAACGTTCTGCTGCTTAAAAGTGCAAGTTTGGACAGCTCTCGTTCAGACTCCTTCCTGCCTTTTTAAGAGCTGGTCCTACCCCCAGGCCTTGGAGCTCAAGATAAAACGCCCCTGTCTTCTTCAGCTGCCTCATCTCCTGGCGTCAGTGCCCTTTACCCAATGTCAGAATACTCACAGCCCTGAGGAGGAACAATGGCTTTCATTCCTCTTTGCCTTTGCATACACCTTTTTCCTCTTCTGTCCCCCTGCTGAATTCCTATTAATCCTTCAATACCCAACTTCCACTGCACCTCATCTGTTGAGCCACTCCAGATTCATTCCCTATGACTGATGCAGTGATATCTTTTCCTGCATTTCCACCAATCTGCACGTGCTGTTCCCAAGTCCCACTGGCGTTCTCTCTGGACATACAAAACACCGTAGGAATTTATGGTTCCAAATGAAATTAAGTCTGCTGCAAGCCCTCAAGCCCGAGTATGATAAATCATTCTCAGTGGCTGGCTGGATTCTTTCCTTGCCTCCAGGGTAAAACAGAGGGTGGGGACTGGGGCATCCTAAGCAGCATAGACTCTCAGGGAGGTCCTTCTGGTCTCTCACCTGCAAAAGGCACCACCGTGCTGCATTGTTCTATTTTGCCTGACCCCGGGAGGTGGGTGTCCTCACTGCTCCTTCCCAGCTGGGGCACAAGTGCCTGGCAATGGTTGGAGGGCTATCCCGGGGTGCAACCTCATTCCTAGCATCATACAGTCACTCCCGCGAGAGTCCTGGCACCTCTGGGGGCACTCTGAGGCAGCATAATCCTTGTTACACACTCCAAGATGCCCCCATGCCCTCTTCCCAGTTTGGAAAAAACGCTCCTCCAACCAAGGTCCCTGCTCCAGCTCAACTTTCCGAGCACTTTCCTCTGTTTCTCCCTGTTTTCACTGGAAACACAGCGCTGGCCCAGGCGAAGGGGCCAGGGACGCCGAGGCCAGATGTTTTCTCGCTAACACCCTGTTTCTCTCAGATCAGTACTTATCTCACTCACTGTATTGCAGTGATTTACTTCCCAGCCCTGGCCTTCCTCTGAACTATGAGTCAAGGACTGTTTCACTTGTCTCACTGTGGGACCAGGGAACTCCCTGAGCCTCAGTTTCCTTGCCTGTAAAATGAGGACAGGTTTTCTCATCTCAGAATACCTGGAAATAATTTTTTACTTAAAATAACAAAAATTATAAAAAAATAAAATGGGAGCAGCAATAATACTGATTTTGTGCAATATTTGGAGGATGAACCATGCCAATGCATGATAACCCCTCAGGACAGTATCTAGCATGTATTAATAGCACACTTTGTGTTAGCTGGTATTGTTACTTTTTACTTCCATCACTGCTACTTGTAGTGAGTGTTTGGTTCCCTTTTTCCATTCTAGAGACTGAAAGTGGAAGATGCTCCCCTTCCCAGCCTCCTTTGCAGCTGGTGCATGCCATGTGACCCAACTTTGGGCAATGGAACTTGAATGGAAGCGCGCAGGAGGTTTCTGGGAAAGATTTTCCTCTCTGATAATGAGAGAGAGAGAGAGAGAGAGAGAGAGAGATCAGACACTGTCATGGAGGAGATGCTTGGAGCAGTGGCAGTTGTTTTGCGACCATGAGGGCAAAGTAAGGGTAAAAGCCAACATGGTAAAGATGTCAGAGCAGGGGTCTTTATGACATTGTTTAGTTTCTGCCCCAATGCCTACCTCGAGACATTTTGCTAAATTAGATCAGAAGTATCTAAGGCTGGGACAGTGGCTAACACCTGTAATCCCAGCACTCTGGGAGGCCAAGACAGGAGGATTGCTTGAGCCCAGGAGTTTGAGACCAGCCTGAGCAATATAGCGAGACTTTGTCTCTACAAAAAATAAAAGAAAAATAGTGAGGCGTGGGGGTGAGCTCCCATAGTCCCAGCTACTCGGGAGGCTGAGATGAGAGGATCACCTGGGCTTAGGAGGTTGAGGCTGCAGTAAGTTGTGATTGTACCACTGCACTCCAGCCTGGGTCACAGAATAAGGTCTTAACTTAAAAAAGAAGAAGTATCTTTTTTTTTTCTATGAAGACCACGTTTAGTTGGGTATTCTGGTATTAGTAGCCAACAGCATTCCACTGAATACACTATTAAGAAAATTTACAGTCAGTAATTACTGAAAGAAAATAGCAGTGCCAGGATGGAAATCCTAGACTCTGAGGCCTGGGTAAGAGGGGTTTTTGAGTCCCCTTCAACTCCTCAGACCCCAATCTCCTACCCAGACTCCCACTAGCACGAGAGCCGGCTGCTGGACTAGGTCAAAGCTTCTTGGTCTACTAGTAGTGTGCTTGGTCTCATGGACAGTCATGCAGACTCTCTGCGGAAAAGAAGATGACCACATGAAAGAGGACAGCACGAAAAGAAGAAAAACAGACGGGGAGAGATGAACCACTCACAACGGAATCATCCCAGATCCTCAGACTTTATTTCTGCTCACACAGCCTTGTTCACTGACCCTGGGACACCAATAATCAAACTGTGACATGGGTTTCCACCCATCGTGGGCCGGCAAAGAAACCGCCACTTATCATCTCACCTTGTGTTGTTGGTATTTTTAAAGTAGTTTTGATATATTATCGGTTCTCTTGTGTTGGAGACTGTCTCTGTGTGTAGCTGAGAAGAGGGGAGACAGGCTATGTTTCTCTTGTTTCTGGTTAATTTTGTGGCTAGAAAAAAATTCGTGGGAAAGACAACTGCACAACATATTTTTACCACATCAACTACCGGTCCCATGTTGTCGCAGGATGTCACAGGAATAACCCTGGTGCGCCTTGTTCAGGTTGATGTAAGACTTAACACTGCTTGGTCTGCAGGTCAAAAAACAAGCTGAAACTGAGCAGTGGTGTTATTATACATTTGGAGGATCTGATTCGTCTCCTGGAACCAAGAAGTATCACTTCTCGGCCCCAATGTGTGCTCCCTTCCCCAATGTCCCCACGCTTTGTGTGTGTGACCATCTTCACCCTCTACGCCCTGATGTACCCCTTCAATTCTCCCCTCCTCTTGGGCCTCTACTAAAACTGTGCGTTCTAGGGCCGACAGTGACGGTGTCCCCAAACCCAAAGACTGTCTTTTTTCAGTTCTCGTCTACTTTCTTCTCTGCTGCTGTTCATTCTTCAAGGAATGTTCTCTTCTGTTGACGGTGCTGACCTTCCTGGTTTCCCCGACCTCCTAAACACCTTCTCTCACTTCTCATCCTGCCGTCTAAGCCGAATCATTCGTCACATGCTCTCCCTTTTCCTCTAGCTTTCTACTTCTCTACCGCTCATTTATGACTTACCTTTCTCTTCTCGGGTGCACAACCACATCAAAGCATCCACCACGCATAAGCGTCTAAGGTCACTGAATGCTGTCGCCTGGGACCATCTTACCTCTGTCCAGTCTGTCTTCCCAGAAGGAACTTCTATGAGCAGTTAGATGTACCTTCTTCCAGACCTGGTACAAATTGACACATCATCCATAGTACTTGTCTCACTGTGGGACCAAGGAACTCTCTGAGCCTCAGTTTCCTTGCCTGTAAAATGAGGACAGCTTTTCTCATCTCAGAATACCTGGAAATAATTTTTTACTTAAAATAACAAAAATTATAAAAAATAAAATAAAATGGAGGCAGCAATAACACTGATTCTGTATAGTATTTTGGGAATGAACCATGCCAATGCATGATAACCCCTCAGGACAGTGTCTAGCATGTATTAACGGCACACTTTGTGTTAGCTGGTATTGTTACTTTTATTTCCATCACTCACCAAGCTTACTTCTCCTTTTAAGCCCTCAGCCTCAGTGAATGGTGTCACTGCCTGATGAAACAAGCTGGAAGTGATGTCATGGTTGCCTCTCGTTCCCACTCTTTCTCGTGAAACACAGTTCTCGGTGCCCACGGGTGTGCTCCGCTTCTGTATTCATTTGCACACCTGGTTTAGTTCCCCCTCCTTGCTGTTCTGCCCTGGCCCAGGCCCTGCCCTCTGCTTACCTGAACTAGAGCCATATCTTACCAGCTGCTTTCCTGCCTATGTGATGCTTGGGGCAGCCTCTGCGTGTAGCCTACTGTGAAGGCTAAAGTGACTCTGTCTTGGATGCCAGTCCACCATGTGGACTTCTGATTAACCCCAGTTCCAAGAACGCCACTAAGATTTCTACTTCCCATAAATCCTGCCCTTAGGTCAAAACAACCTCAATGTTATCTTAAACACTCTCCTCTCTTACCATCAATCCTGCCCTTAGGCATATTCCCTAATATTCCCAGCCCTCATGGCATGAGAGGCAGGCAAGTGAGTGAAGCTTCATCTGTATTTGCAGCTACTCCTCATGGCTCATATTACCACCCAAGCTCCGCTGCTTCCTGTCATATCCATGGTAGCACTAGCTTCTCCTAGGAGCACAAACCCTATTGTGAACTGCACATGCTGGGGATCTAAGTTGCGGCTCCTTATGAGACCCTAATGCCTGATGATCTGAGGTGGAGCTGAGGTGGTAATGCTAGCACTGGGGGGTGGCTAGAAATACAGATGGACATTAGCAGTGAGGTTTGACTGCACAGAGACCATACTAAATCGTCTGCAGACTCATATCAAAACCCTATTATGAGTGGCAAGTGAGTTGATGTACTTCAACTGTGCAAGTGCATCTGGTGGCAGGCTTTAAGTCAGAATCCAGTGCTTATTTTAGTCTACACGTGGCCCACCGTTATTTTATTTACCACTTCCCTCTGTATCTCTTTTTTAATGGTGAGTTGTATAATTATTCATTATAAATTACAAGGTAATAGAAATAAAGTGCACAATAAATGTTATACACTTGAATCCTCCTGAAATCCTCCCCCCTGTCCCCACCCATGGAAAAATTGTTTTCCACAAAACTGGTCCCTGTCTGCCAGAAAAGGTGGGGAACCGCTGCCTTGTGGCATGGAGGCCCTGGGTCTGGGGGTAACAGTGTGGGGATCCACTGTCTCGTAACCGCCTGACACATGGCTTCTGTGAGTTCCTATTCAATGTTTCCTTCTGAAAAACTGGGTTCATCAGCCTCTTGCTTTGGCGTCTCAGTCCCCTTGGCCTTTGGGGATAGGACTGCATAGACCTGCTCACTGTGGGACACCTACCCAGTACCTGTGTGCCCTCCTATCTCCAGATTCATGTGGGCTGCAATGCCCCCCCACCCATGCCTGGAGAATGACTCATAGTTGATGTAAGTAGTAACAGCGATTCTACTTCCCTTTAGCGGATTCTCATTTGCCCAGGTTCCTTTGAAGCCAGGCATGCCGACATGATTCAGTTCTGGCCAGAAAGACACATGGGGGGATGTCTGGAAAATGGCCCGCGAAGGAAGAGACCTTTTGCCTCGCCTCCTCCCTCGCGCCATCATGTTCATGTACGTTTCAGAAGTTTATCCTCCTTCGGTTAGCATGGAGCGCCTGCACAGCTCCCTGACTTACCTTTCCTCTAATGTTGCCCACTTAGTATCAACCTCATACTGGAGCTGAGGGAGGAGCTTAAGAGCTCAGTGCATGGGTGGCTCAGCCTGTAATCCCACACTTTGGGAGGCCGAGGTGTGTGGATTGCCCGAGCCCGTGGGTTCGAGACTCGCCTGGGCAACTTGGCAAGACCTCGTCTCTACAATAAATCAAAAAATTAGCTGGGCATGGTAGTGCGCGCCTGTAGTTCCAGCTACTTGGAAGGCTGAAGCGGAAGGATCGCCGGAACCCAGCAGGTCAAGGCTGCAGTGGCCAGGAGCAGCCACTGCACTCCAGTCTGGGCAACAGAGTGAGACTCCAACTCAAAAAAAAAAAAAAGAGCTCAGTGCAGGCACATCCTCCATGGTAGCTGTCTCCAAAGATGGACCCAAGTGAAGCCCACCTCCCAGTGTTCACGTTCTTGTGCAGCCCCCTCCCACTCTCAATCTGCCCTGTTCCTCCAAAACATGTTAGCACATAGAATGAAAAGAAAGGAAGTGATGCTGTGCCTGTCTGGTCCTAAGCCTTAAGAAGACATGGCAGGCCAGGTATGGTGGCTCATGCCTCTAATTCCAGTACTTTGGGAGACTGAGTAGGAAGATTGCATGAGGCCAGGATTTTGAGACCAGCCTGGGCAACATAGTGAGACCTCATCTCTACAAAAAATTTTAAATTAGCCGAGTGTGGTGCCACATATCTGTAGTTTCAGCTACTTGGGAGGCTGAGGTGGGAGGATCATCTGAACCCCGGAGGCTGAGGTTGCAGTGAGCTGCGATCACACTATTGCACTCCAGCCTGGGTGACAGAGTTAGACTCTTATCTCTGAAGAGCAAAACAAAACAAAAACCAAGCAGATTCTGATTTTACAGCCTCAGGAGCCTTAAACCAGCACACAAGACACCTATCCACCCTGAGACCACCATGCTGTGGGGAAGTGTTAGCTGATCACCAGCACCAAGGCTCCAACCTCATGACACAGCTTGAACTGTTCCAACCAGACCCACCAACTTGAGTCCCCTGAGCTGATACCACGTGAGGCAAAGACAAGCTATGTAAGTTGGGGTGAAAATGTAAACTGCAAACAATGTCCTCTGGTCTGCAGCTCACTTTGTTTCCACAGCCTTCCCAGCCTGGATTAGCTTGTTTTTGCATTGAAGGTATCCCATGTTTCAAGGCTCATCTGGAATGCCATCTCTTCTCAATGATGTCAACTCTGAGTAGGGGGTATTTGGATCTGTTCTGGAGCAGGTATATGCTTTCGCCCACCACACATTCACCCTCCATTTCTTTTTCTTTTTTTTGAGTTGGAGTTTCACTCTGTCGCCCAGACTGGAGTGTGGTGGCCGCTCCCAGCCACTGCAGCCTCAACCTGCTGGGCTTCAGCGATCCTTCCGCCTCAGCCTTCCGCGTAGCTGGAACTACAGGCGCGTGCTACCATACCCGGCTGATTTTTTGATTTGTTGTAGAGATGAGGTCTCACCAAGTTGCCCAGGCAGGTCTCGAACCCGCGGGCTCAGGCAATTCACTCACCTCCATCTCCCAAGGCATGGGATTACAGGCTGAGCCACCGAGCCTGGCTCACCCTCCATTTCTTGTTTATTTATTTATTTATTTTTCTGAGTCGGGTTCTCACTCTGTCTCGCAGGCTGGAGTGCAGTGGCATGCTCATAGCTCACCGCAGCCTTGACTTTCTGGGCTCAGGCGCTCCCTCTGCCTCAACCTCTTGAGTAGCTGGGACTATAAGCGTGCACCTCCACATCTTTTTTTTTTTGGAGAGACTAGGTCTCACTATCTTGCCCAGGCTGGTCTCGGGTCTCGAACTCCTGGGTGCAAGTGCTGGGATTACAGGTATGAGCCAGCACCTGGCCTTGCCTTTCTATTTTAATAGGGATGAAAGGATCCTCCCCCTTTTTAGTGCACCTGTCAATCAAGTTGTCCACTTACCTGTGTTTGGGGACATAGAAACTGCCTTGGTCAATCAGTGCTCTCTCTCTCTCTCTCTCTCTCTCTCTCTCTCTCTCTCTCATCCTCATCTCTCAGCCTCCAGTGCAAATCCTGAGGGGTGGCAGAGAACTGAAAATGGGTGGCAGTCTAACCAGACCTCCGCCAGCTGCTGCATTCTCTGATCCGTGCTCAGTCCAAGATCTGCCGCTCCAGCCTTTCCCATGAGCCTATGAACTGCCCTGTATTTGAGACAGTGATACTCACCAGGAATTCCATTTGTGCCCTTACCTTCCCAGCTCCTGGCAGTTAGGGCAGACCCTGTGACTCGTTCTGACCTATGACATTACAGTAGAAGGGATATGTGTCCTTTTCAGGCTGAAGCAGTAAAAAACCCTGTGAAAACCTTCAGTCTCTACCTTCCTCTGCCGTGGTCACCAAGGAGGCTTCGTGTGTCAATGGAGCCACCACAGGAAGGGGGAACCTGGTTAGTCTGCACCCCCTGAGTGAGCGTAGGGCAGAGCCTCCTGCCGATCCATGTGGGATGTGTAGCAAGAATGGAGGTAATAATTAGGGGGATGGTTGTTACAGCAGCATAACGTGGCCTATACCCAATACCTTTCCAATACACTCTTTTGCTTAAATTATCCAGTTTCTTGCACCTAAAGCAGCTTAACTGATAAACTAACAGCACTTACAAGTTTCTTTCCTGATTACACTTACTAATGTGCATCTATCTTAATTCTTATCAGCTGAGAGTAACCTGACCATAAAGTCTATTACGATTCATCTTTGTGTCCTATCATACTGCTGTACACTTAGAAGGTTCTTGATAAATATTTGTCAGGATGAATGCAAAAATTGAATAAAAATGAAAAATGTGATGAGTCAACTAGATACTTTCTTTTCAACTGTGGTTTCCCAATCCATTTTCAAGTGAGTTTTAATCAAAGGAGATTTAAAAAATATGATTGCACTTCTATTTTTATAATGATGGTGACATATATATGTACTCAATTACAATAGACATAATTTAAATCATATTATAAGAGAGATCACACCTTTTTTACAATGGTGGTGGCACATATATATTTATATATTTCAATCACATTATAGTCACCATTTCAAAAACTTTATTAAATGCCAGAGTAAAATTCTTTCAAAACATCAGAACAGTATTCACTGGGCTCTTGATTTGTAACAGATGCTGTATGTAGGGCTCTTACTTTTTCTTTTCTTTTTTTTTGAGTTGGAGTTTCACTCTGTCGCCCAGACTGGAGTGCAGTGGCACGCTTCCGGCCACCCGCAGCCTCGAACTGCTGGACTCCGGCGATCCTTCCGCCTCAGCTTTCCAAGTAGCCAGAATTACAGGCACGCGCTACCACGCCCGGCTGATTTTTTGATTGATTGTAGAGATGAGGTCTCGCTGCCCAGGCGGGTCTCGAACCCGCAGGCTCAGGCAATCCCCTCACCTCAGCCTCCCAAAGGTGCGGGATTACAGGCTGAGCCACTGAGCCTGGCTACTTTTTCATCCCCTGACCACACCTCACTCCTAATCCTAGTTTCTGACATCTTATTATAGACAAAAGGAGAAGCAGCAATTTGGAACTATTGTCTATTTTTCCCGAGGAATACATCATTTCTTATCAGAAAAAAGGGTCCCGGGAAGCTTCTGGACTAATAAAGAACAACTATGGAGAAGAGGAAATTCTGCACTTTTGTCTGTTTTAAAAGAAGCACGTGTAGGGTGGAACTGATTCACAGCCTGCTCCCAGTGATGGGGGGAAGGGAGAGGAGAGATGGAGGGGGAGAGGGGGAAGGGAGAGAAGGATAGAGAGAGAGAGAGAGAGAGAAGGAGAGAGAAGGAGAGAGGGAAGGAGGGAGGGAGAGAGAGAGAGAGAGAGAGACAGAGACAGAGAAATGTTTTTGTTGAAATACCCTTTAAAAGCATGGGACATGGTTTTACGTGTGTGAACCTAAATGTGTCATAGGTCAGTACTTTACCTCTCACCTGCGCAAGATTCACCTGGGGATCTTGTTAAAATGCAGACTCCACTTCAGATGGGGGGGGTGCCAGGTTTATCTTGTCAGATGTCTTTCAAGTCCCCAGGGACACCAAGACTGCTGGCCCACTGACCACACTTGGAAGAGCAAGTGTGGAGACCCCTTGTGGGAAAAGAGCAAGCCTGGCAATTCAAGAACTCGTCAAAGGCCTGGATTTGGGATTTTGATTAGCAGGCCCTGAATTCAGCTTTTGATCAGTGTTCTTGAATTCAGTTAGGAAACCATGATTATCTTGTATCTTATCTGGAAATCACTTCTCTGGTAACTTCACTATCTGTTTAGAAAAAGAGTCAAGAACACAGAAGCAGGCAGAACAGAGGTCTGAAAAGCGAAAACAAATGTCATGAGTTCTACATATTAAAACTTGTGTGCTTTACTGATAGTCAGTTTTGTTTTTTTGGCTACTTTTCTAGCACGACTAGCCATTTGCCCAGGCTAGGGGACATTAAAAGAAGGTTATCATCAGAAGAGATTAGGACTGCTGGGAGCCTGACAGAGGGAAAGAGATGGAAATAACATGAAAAGCTGAATCTAGAATTAAAGATTCACGGGCTTGTCAAGGAATTGCCTGTAAAGGCAAAAAGCCCTTGAATAGTAACTGTCCTTGAAGACATCAAGCAAAGCCACTGTGTGCTTCAGATACCAGGTAATATTTATTTTAGAATAATTAACATAGAAAATATAATTTTTTTTTTCCATTTTGGAGTCAGGGTCTCACTCTGTTGCCCAGGCTGGAGTGCTGTGGCACAGTCACAGCTCACTGTAGCTTCAACTTCCTGGGCTCAGGCAATCCTTCTGCCAATTTTTATTGTGTATTTTTTGTAGAGATGAGGTCTTGCTATGTTGCCCAGGTTGGAAAAGATCTTTTTTAAAACGTTTGCGCTTGAGGAAGTTATCTAGTTATATGGAAATTTCTCTTTATACAACAATTCTCAGATAATGCTGAATAAACATGGCTGTAACTATAGCCCAATTCTATGTACATATATAGAGTACTATATGTAGTTTATATAGACTATCTTCTTATATCTAAAATTTTTATGATTACATACAGTTATTTTGAAAAACAATATTTCTTATTATTATAAAATAAGACATCCCCTTGGAGAATAGTTGGAAAATATAAGAAAATAATAAAAACATTTTCTGGCCAGGCATGATGGCTCACTCCTGTGATCCCAGCACTTTGGGAGGCAGAGGCAAGAGGATTGCCTGAGCCTGGGCAACTTGAAGAGACCTTATCTCTGCAATAAATCAAAAAATTAACTGGGTGTGGTGGTGTGCGCCTGTAGTTGCAGCTACTTGGAAGGCTGAGGCAGAAGGATCGCCTGAGCCCAGCAGATTGAGGTTGGCTGTGGTGGCTGTGAGCATGCCACTGCACTCCGGTCTGGATGACAGAGTGAGACTACGACTCAAAAAAAAAAAAAAAAACAAGCCGGGCTCGGTGGCTCAGTCTGTAATCCCACGCCTTTGGGAGGCTGAGGTGAGTGGATTGCCTGAGCCCGTGGGTTCGAGACCCGCCTGGGCAGCGAGACCTCATCTCTACAATCAATCAAAAAATCAGCCGGGCGTGGTAGCACATGCCTGTAATTCCGGCTACTTGGAAGGCTGAGGTGGAAGGATCGCCGGAGCCCAGCAGGTGGAGGCTGCGGTGGCTGGGAGCGGCCACTGCACTCCAGTCTGGGTGACAGAGTGAGACTCCAACTCAAAACAAAACAAAAAACACAAAACAAAACATTTTATATCCACTGATAATATTTTGTCACACGATCTAGTTTTCTTTCTCTCTCTTAAAATATTCTGAAAATTTTTCCCCTGATATCAAGTATTCTTTGAAAATATGATTTTTAGGCTACATAATATTTCACAGAATTGCAACCTACGCTAACCGTTCCGCCTTTATAACCATTTGGAGACATTTAAGTTGTTTCCATTTTTCCCTGATAGAATTAAGGCTCTGAGGCACTTCCTTGTATATTAACTTCTGTGTACATTTCTGACGATTTCCCCCAGATAGATTCCCAGAAGTGAAATTACCAGGTCAAGCCAAATTGCTGTGGAAAGATAGAACCGTCTACACTGCCTCTGGCAGTGTGCATATTTCTCAATTCAGTGTCTGAGGTCTGAGTTTTCTGCTTGCTTTCAATTTAGAAATCGTTTTAATTTTTTAATTTGTATTTTTTTTTTTTTTTTAAGTCCGGGTCTCAGTCTGTAACTTGGTTAGAGTGCAGTGGCACAATCACAGCTCACCACAGCCTCGACTTCCTGGGTTCAGGTGATCCTTCTGCCTCAACCTCCTGAGTAGCTGGGACTACAGATGCCACCAAGCCTGGCTAATTTTTTTAAATTTTTTTGTAGAGATGAGGTTTTGCCATGTTTCCCAGACTGGTCTCAAACTCCTGGGCTCAAGCCCTCTTCTCTTGAAATCATTTTTAAAACTGACCTTTGGAGGCTGTCACCATTCCTCTAAGAAGAGTGATGGGCAGAGGAAGATCATTTTTCCTTTCTGCTCCACCAACCTCTAGTAGGACAAACTTAAAATTCCATGAATCCAAAAAGCATGTGAGTAGACAGATGCTGACGAGGATGCCATGAGAAGGGCTTGACCCAGGGCTGAGGGAAAGCTGACTTTTAGTCTGCCCTTTTCCATTCTCTTCTCCATTCATGGCCATATACTTTTTTAAAAATTAAAAATATGCCTTTCCTTCTTTTTTCATATTTTCACTTTCCCTATTCGAAAAAAAAATTTTTTTAAGCCAAATTTAGCAGTGGGGGGTTGTATACCAACTTAAGTGACACTAATGTTAATAAGTTCTGATAACCCACTACCATCGAATCAGCCTATTAGACTACGTTTTTAAAAATACAAAAAGTAAAAGTGGGAAAAAGTGATAGTTGTCCATTTCTCACCATCCAACAGTAGTCACTTAACAGTGGTTAGTTGCTTTTATCCCCTTTTAAAAGTCAACATTTGAAAAAATACATACATACGTGTGAATATATTGTTATTATTTTAATTTGAGTTAAGAATATTCTAGATAAACCTTGAGCTTTCTTTGCTCTCTACTTCCATTTCAATTTGCTTTTCCCCTCCCTAGAGGCCCTCTAGTTGAAGTTTGCAACAGTCCTCAAAAAGAAATTAGTTTTACATGCATATATTTACCGATTAGAAATAAATAACATTGCCATTTTGCATTTCACCAAATTTGCATAAATTGTCATCTTGCTGTATCATCTTTATATCTTGCCTTTTTTTCCCACTCCACTGCATGCTTTCAAGATTCATTTATGTAGATACTTGTGAGTGAATTCATTCCTTTCAGTGTTATATGATCATCCATTGTATATGAATATTTTGCTTTTTTATTTCCTCATCAATGGCTGTTTAGGATGTTTCATTTTTTTTCCTCGATTGCCAACATTGTTGCAGAAAACTTTCTCAAGCACATAAGGGAGATTTTCTCCAGCTAAATTCCTTGAAGTGGAATTGCTCGATAAGCGTTTTCAATTTCGATAACACCTAATTGTTCCCCGGAGGGGCCATACCATTTTACAATGCCATCACATACATACAAGAATACTTGTCTTTCCTTACCCTTGGCAACATTTTGTCATTCTTATGGGGGGAAAAATTGGCTTCTTTTTCTTGTTTTTATTTCCAACTAAGAGTAAGATTGAACATCTTTTTTTTTTTTTGAGTTGGAGTCTCACTCTGTCGCCCAGACTGGAGTGCAGTGGCCGCTCCCGGCCACCGCAGCCTCGACCTGCTGGGCTCCTGCGATCCTTCCGCCTCAGCCTTCCAAGTAGCTGGAACTACAGGCGCGCGCTACCACGCCCGGCTAATTTTTGATTTATTGTAGAGATGAGGTCTCACCAAGCTGCCCGGGTGGGTTTTGAACCCACAGGCTCAGGCAATCCACTCACCTCGGCCTTCCAAAGCGCTGGGATTACAGGCTGAGCTACCGAGCCTGGCCTTGAACATCTTTACATGTTTTTTAGCCATTTAAATTTCTTCTTTTGTAAGAGATATTCTCTTGATACAGGTAGACTCAATGTTTGCATACATGTTTGTAATAGAGACGAACTTGACCTTTTCTTTAATTTTGCTATTTTCCTTTTGGTGTCAAGATTAGACTAGTCTCATGGAATGTGTTGGATAGCTTTTTCTATCTTGTCCATATTCCAGCGAAGTTTGCATTAGATAGTCTTACTCTAGCAAAACTATCTTGGCCTGGGCATTTTGGGATCGGAGTAGGTCTTATAATACCATTTCAATTTCATGGATGATTATTAGTCTACTTTTGTTCTTACTCCAAGTTTTGTGATTTGTATTTTTGACAAAAATTACTTCTTTAATTTTTCAGATGTATTGGTATACTATTGGTTCATGTGTCCTCCTATTCTCCCTAAAATTTTTACTCAATCTGGTATGATCTTTTCACCATTTACAGTATGTGCCATTTACAGACCATTTTCTTGATCAATTTTATGAGACATTGTCTATTTTATCAGTCTTTAACAGAACACTAGCTTTTGGCTCCTACAGTCAACTTCATTTTCTTTTGTTTTTTGTTTTACTCATTTCTGCTTTTTCATTATTACTTTCTTCTGCTTTCTCTGGGTTTATTTAGAGGTTATTTTTCTTCCTCATACATAGGACAATGAACCCTTTTACATTTTTTCTTTTTTTTAATAAGTATACTTATGGCTCTAACTCTTCCTCTAATTATTGTGTCAGTTGGCTCCCAGAAGTTTTATGTCAGGCTTTCATCGTGACTTATTTCTAGATACTTTTGTAATTTCCATATAGGTTTCTTTTTAATTTGTGTTTTTCAGTTTCTAAATGCACATTCTTTTTCTTTTAAAAATGTGGTGTCTTTTAAAAATGTGTGATAAAATCATGCAACATACAAAAAGGTCTAAAAATTAATATAATGAGCATTTATGTCCATGTTCCTGTATTCATCACCCAACTTAAGAAATAAAACTCAAATGTATGCTTATAACTTTACATTTTATTTTTTATAAGTCATAGATATACATGGTTTTTTTGTGTGTGTTTTTTTTTAAAACAAGTTCAATCTGACTTCCTGACCCCTTCCTCAGAAGCAACTGTAGTTACTAATTTAAGGTGTATTCTGTGTGCTGTATGGGTTTCTTTCTGTTGTTGATTTTTAAATTTACTGCATTGTGGTTCATGAATGTCATCTATAAATTCTTTGGAATTTATTGAAGCTTCCTTTGTGGTTCAGTATATAGTCAATTTCTGTAAATGCTCCGAGCACATTTGAAAAGAACAGATAATAGACCAAAGTTCTTTTTCTAAAATACAAACTTGATCTCATCGCTACTGTTAGCGTTGATAGTCTTCAGGTACGTACAACAAATTTATGTACACAGAGTACTTATACATTTTAGGGGCAACTTTCAGAAGACCTTGGGCCTGTCAGAGTGGTCCAGTGTCAGAGGGCCCAAGGTCTGCACGTCAAAGGGTCTAATAAATTCTCCTTGAACCCGCTAAGGAACGGGCCGTCTTCTGAGTAGAGTTGTGCTGAGGCAGGCTAGTCACCCTGTGGGGATCCCTCAGCATCGTGAACCCCAGTCCTCCTCACTCCGCCTCACCAAGACCTCCAAGCTGCCGCACCCCCTCCATGCAAGTGGTGACCACCTCCATGCAAGTGGTCAGCCCTCTCTCCTCTTCCTATTTCTGCCTGCCCGTACCATGATGGATTGCTTCAAAGCAACATCCTCCAGTTGCTTCGCCTCCTAGAATCAGGTGCATTTGGCCAACCAAGGCTCACAAGAGATGAACTTGACATAGCCTCTGCTCTGAGGTCCCTGGGATGGGGATGGGAGACTGGAGGGGGGGTGGATCAGATATTCGACCATCATGTCGCACACTTATGGCTTCCACTGTAGCTGGACCCTCGCTTTGGCATTCCGCTCGGCATCCGCTCCAAACCTGCCTCTTCTCCTCAAATACCCTCACCCCCTTTATTCAGCAGAATGATATGTTTGCTACTTTATGGAAAAAATAACCAACATCAGGGTGAGCCTTTATTTAGCCATTTTCACTTCCTCTCCTCCTGTTTCGGAAGTGTCCCTCTTTCTTCCTAGGGTAAGAGTGACCCTGTCTCCATGTGCCCTTGACCCTCTTGTCTGTTTTTATTCTACGGATCATTTCCTCTGCTCCCGAGTCTTCAAGGCTTCCCCTTCCTAAACCATACTTCCTGAAAGAGCAGTCAGTGCTCCCTCTCCAATCCAGCCGTCATCTTTGCTCCTCCTGGAGTCCAATCTGACTTCCTCCCGAGTCTGCCCCTGTTCGTCATCCTTCTGACATGTCTTTCCTATGTGCCTCTGATACCACTCAGTCTTGAATCTCTTTTTACCTCCTTTCTTGGCCCTTTGATCTTGAAATGTCAGTGTTCCCAATGTTTTCTGTTCTTGGTCTTCAGCTTTTACCTGTCTACACACCAGGAAAGCACACGCTTGACCAAAAGCTATGGTCTCTCCCAAGCTCTAAACAAGTGCTGCCAAGGGAGAATGCTGACCCATCGTTGTCAGACATCCCCACTTTTAAAGTGAGCACTCAGATATCCCAGGGTTTTATGTGAAATGCCCCAACTTTAAATATTGATCATGGGCTGCGTGTGGTGGCTCACGCCTGTAATCCCAGCACTTAGGGAAGCTGAGGCGAGAGGACTACATGAGCACAGGAGTTCAATACTAGTCTGCAAAAAAATTAGCCAGGCATGGTGGCACACGCCTTTAGTCCCAACTACTCGGGAGGCTGAGGGGGCAGGATCACCAGAGCTCAGGGGGTTGAGGCTGCGATGAGCTGTGATTGTGCCACTGCACTCCAGCCTGGGTGACAGAGTGAGACGCTGACTCAAAAAATAGACTAAATGAAATAAAAAATAAATATTGGTACTACACGGAATTTTTAAAAAAACATTGTACAAGGTGAACAATACATAGATGTTCCTCCTTAGGGCTGTTTCCTTCTCTTATTTCACTACACATTAGGTAGTTTATAAAGTACTCTATTAGTAATGAGAGCTCACACTTATTGAGGACTTACTACATGTCACTTCTCAGTGGTTTGTGTTTAATCTTCCTTTAACCTTCACAACAATCCTAATGACAAGGTGCTATTACTAAACCAGCTTTATAGATGAGCAAACTGAAGCTGAGAGCTTGAGTATAGTTGTCCCTTAGTATAAGTGGGGGATTGATTCCTGAACCTCCATGGACACCAGAATTTTCAATGTTCGAGTCTCTTATGTTATGGCAGAATATTTTGGCATATAACCGACATAAATCCTCCTGTGTATTTAAAGTCATCTCTAGATCACTTATCGTACCTAGTACAATGTAAATGCTATGTAAGTAGCTGCTACACTTGGGTTATTTTTTAAATTTTTATTATGCTTATTGTTATATTGTCATTGGTTTTTTTTCTCCCCCGGCTATTTTCAATCCACAGTTGGTTTAATCCCTGAATGGGAAATCCGCAGACACCGGAGAGACGACTGTACTTCCTTCTGGGTCTCAGAGATACTGCATTTAAGGACCAGGATTTAATCTCCACCATTTAGTTCCAGAGCTTAAGCTTTTAACCACAACTTTACTGCTTTCCCACTCAGCAGATAAGGAAACTGAGTCCAGAGGTTGTCCAAGGTCACAGGGGTGGTAAGTGGTCAAATAGGGGTTTCAGCATCGCTCACAGAGGTAGATAGCTGCACTTACTCCTCTCCTGTAACTAGTTACCTATTTCCCTCTGCTAGTCTGTGTCCCCAGCTCTCAGACTAGAATACAAATATGCATGAAACAAACGCCTTGCAGATTCTACTCACTTCCCTGAATGCATTCATTTCCTTTTCACAACAATCACTAGGTGAGATGACAGCCAACATTTAATCAGCACTTCCATGGGACAATTTCCAAGTGCCATGCTACTGACCACCTGACATACATGAACTCATGACCGTGACGTGTAAGGACTATTCCCATTTAATGGAGGAAGAAACTAAGGTTCAGAGCAGCTCAGGGACTGGTCCAAGCTCCGGCAACACGTAAGTGGCAGAGCCAGGATTCTAGCTCGGGCTGTATGAAAACAGCCCTCATTCTAGACCTCGAGGCCGTGCCACAGATGGGGAAACGGAGGCTGGGGGCAGGGCTAGCTTGTATCCGCGGAATCGTGGCCAATGAAGGCAGCACAGGCTGCACGCCGGCTCTTCTTCCTCCTCATGGGTCGGGGGTGCTTCCGCGGTGCCGAGGGCGGAGGGCGACAGGCGAAAGCCCCTTTGAGTTAAGCGCCTGCGCCTGCGCGGGAAGCCGCATACTCGAGACCCGACCCACGAGGCGGAAGCACCATGGCAACAGCCTGGCTACGCGAACCGGAAACACGTCACCCAAAGGCGGGACGCCGGAAGTCGCCCATGGGAGAGCCGAATTTGCGTTCGCCCCGCCCCGAAGGACACCGAGCCCGCCTTCCGACACAGCTGCGGGGCACAGTCTGGTCAGCGCTTGGGTCCCGCGGTGGGTAAACGCGGGGGGCCGAAGGGGCAGGAGGGGGGCTTCGAGAAAGGCGAGGGGAGGACGGAAGGTGGGGCCGGGCGAGACAGGCGGCGGGTCAGGCCCCGGGGTCGGCCCCGTGGCGGCGACGGAGTGTGAAACGAGGGGCTTCTGCTTTCCTGAGGGGGAAACTGAGGCCCGAGAGGGCAGCAGAGGCGAGTCGCCCGGATCTAGCCCCTCGAGACACACGCATGCACACACACACACGTCGTTAATATTAGGTGGAAAAAAGCAAAACAGAAAATTCCCTTCAGCCCGGGCGTCAGTCTGAGGAGGGCTCGGGCTCGGGCTCGGCCCCGGCGGCCTCCGCCTCCCCGCGCCGCCCTCCGTGCTCCCACCCGTTCGTTGTGCAGAGCTTCTTACTGCTACAGGCCCACAGCCCCTCGTTTTTACCAGTACTCACTCATGTATTTCTTGAGTCGGGGTCTCCCTCTGTCTCCCGGGCTGGCGTGCAGTGGCGCAACCATGGCTGGCCGCGGCCTCGGTCTCCTGGGCTCAAGCGGTCCTTCCTTCTCGGCCTCCGGAGTCGCTGGGATGACAGGCGATCCCCCCCCCACGCCCGGCTAGTTTGTAAAATTTTTGTAAAGGCGAGGCCTCACTCTGCCGCCCGGGCTGGTCTCGAATTGCTGGGGCTAAAGCAGTCCTCCCGTCTCGGCCTCCCCAAAGGCTGGGATCGCAGGCCTGAGTCACCGCGCCAGACCTATAACTTTATTATTCACTCCTTTTTCAGGGTTACGTGGACTGAGAGTGCCGTTTTTTTCTTTTGTCTTTTGAGTTGGAGTCTCACTCTTGCCCATGGTGGAGCAGCTTCGGCCCGCTAGGCTCCGGCGATCCTTCCGCCTCAGCCTTCCGAGTAGCCGGAGCTCCAGGCGCGCGCTACCACGTCCGCCAATTTTCTGATTTCTTGTAGAGACGAGGGCTCGCCAAGTTGCCCAGGCGGGTCTCGAACCCCTGGGCGCAGGCTGTGCTCCCACCTCGGTCTCCCGACGTGCTGGGATCGAAGGCGTGAACCACCTCGCCCAACCGAGTGTCTTGAGAACAGGAATTGAGCTTCGCATTGCGACCCCTGCCCCGGTCCCTAGCTCCTGCGTGTGACCTTGTGCCCTTTTAGCCTGTTTCCCGCATCTGCAAAGTGGGGGCGGTCACGCTTGCCTCATAAGGTGCTGATGAGGATAAAACGAGGCCGGCGCCTCAAGCCCCGGCGTCGCGTTGGCGCGCGGCACCAACGGCGTGTCTGAGATGTGCTCGTCCCACCCGGGTCTCGCTGGGCAGACCGCCTCCGGGGCGAGCCCTCCCCGGCTCCCCGCCACCCCTCTTCTTAGAGACCACGGGCGTTAACGCAGACGTGGGCACGTCTCTTTGTGCACCTCTTCCAGCCCTGCTCTCCCCGCCCCTTTCCCCCGTTGTAGAGCGTTTAGTCCTATTCTGTACCGCATTCTTCTCATTAACATTTCTTTTGACTGTTATTAAACCTTCACACCTTTTAAAAATTGTATGTGGCCGGGCTGGGTGGCTCAGCCTGTCATCCCAGCACTTTCGGAGGCCGAGGCCAGAGAATTCCCTGAGCCCGGGCAACTTGGTGCGACCTCGCCTCTACAATGAATCACAAAAACTAGCCGGGCATGGTGGCGTGCGGCTGTAGTTCCAGCTTCTTGGAAGGCTGAGGCCGAAGGATCGCCTGAGCCTAGCAGGTCGACGCTGGGGTGGCCCTGTGTGTGCCACTGCCCTCCAACCTGGGCGGCGGAGTGAGACTCCAACTCAAAAAAAAAAAAAAAATTGTGTGTTACGTAGCTTTAACATTGTGTGGACATGTAAGTTTGAACAAAAACACCCATGTACCCACCACCAAGTTGAGAAACAGAGCCAGGCCGGTGGCTGGCGCCTCTAATTCCATCACTTTGGGAGGCTGAGGCGGGAGGATTGCCTGAGCCCAGGAGTTTGAGACCAGCCTGAGCAATTATAGTGGGACCCTGACTCTATTAAATAAGTTAACAAAAAGTTATATAAATAGAACATTATTTACATTCCCAAAGCCTCCATTAAATTCTTTTCATCACTCCCCAAAGATGACCCCTGGCTTGAATATTGTGTTACTCGTTCCCTTGCTTTTCTTTGTAGTCTTTACTGTCTGTGTGTGTATTGCTAATGAGTGTAATCCATGGTTTTGCCAAGTTTTGAATTTTAAATAATGGCGGTCCTAAAATGCATTTTGTGTGGCTTGCTTTTTGCACAACATATGTGTTTTTGAGACACATCTGTGTTAATGTGTGTAGCTGTACTTCACCTTGATTGCTGTTTTGAATTCCATGGTGTGATTATAATTGTTTTGTGTAGCTATTCTTTTATTGATAAGCATTTATACGATTTCCAGACTTTTTAAATTACATGGTGCTTCTATGAAAACATGATTCCTGGGACAAATGTGGAAATCTCTGCCAGGTATATACCAAATAATGGACTCTGGGGATATGCATAAGAGCAAATGGTCTGAAATGGATAAGAATTTATGCTGAACCAGCAGTGGTAGAAATGATAATTTCAACCACAGCTATTCTTTTCAAATTTTTGCCTATCTGGTGGTGGGTGAGGCATTTCATTGTGGTTTTTATACTCATTTGCCTGATAACATTGAGATTGGGCACCTCTTTAGTGTATTTATTAGTCATTTGTGCATCCCTTTTTGTTGCCTTTTTTTCCTTTACAATTGTCTTTTCCACCCTAATTTATAGGAGTTCTTTATATATTTTGAATATGAATCTTTTGTATTTTGTAGCATATATGTGTTTCAAATACCCCCCCACCTCTGGTGTTTTTGGTGAACAGAGGTTAATTTTGCAAAGTCAAATTTTGTATTTTCTGTGGGAGACAGGGTTTCGCTAAGATGCTTAGGCTGGTATCGAACTCCTGACCTCTCACCCCAGTCTCCCACAGCGCTGGTATTACAGATATGCACCACTGTGCCTGGCCTACAAAGGCAAATTTATCAGTATATTCCTTTATGATTTGTAGTTTTTGTATTTTTTAAAGAAATATTTTCCTACCCTTGGGTCATAAAGATTTGCGTTGTCTGAAAGTTTTATAATTTTTTCTTTCTATGTCTTTAGCCCTCTAGAACTGATTTTTGTGTATAATGTGTGGTAAGGGTCAGATTTCATTTTATTTTTCACAGATGGGGGAGATAAGTTTTCCTGGCATCTTTTGTTGAAAAGTTTTCTTTGATCAATACACCAAGTTGTCCACATGTGTACACTTTTCTGTTTGGGAGTCCCCTCTTCTATTCCGTTGGTCTTTGTCCATCCCTGTACCACTCCACACAATCTGATACTTTAGCTTGATAAGAAGTCTTGATACCTGGTGGGACAAGTCTTCCCACCATTATCTTCTCCAAGAGAGTCTGGCTGTTTTGCCTCTACATTTTCTGTGTAAATTTTAGAATTTGTCAAATCACACACAGATACATATACAAAGCCTGCTGGGATTTTAATTGGAATTGCATTGGATCAGTTTGGTTTTTAAAGGGATTGCTGTTGACATTTCATCTTTAAGAATTATGTGTACAGTAGGTTTTTTGTAGATAACACTTAATAGATAAAATAAGTTTCCTTCTACTTCAAATCTGTTGAGTTTTTAGTAGGAATTAAAGTTGAATTTTTATCAACTGTATTTCCTGCATCTATTAATATGATAATGTGCTTTTTCTTTCATTCTGTCAATATGGTGACCTGTATTGATTGATTTCCAAATGTTAAATCAGTGTTGCAATAAACCCAGCTAAGTGATTACATGTCATTCATTTTACATTGCTGGATTAGGGTTGTTTTGTTTGTTTGTTTGTTTGTTTTTTAGTTGGAGTCTCACTCTGCCGCAGCCTCGACCTGCTGGGCTCTGGCAATCCTTCCGCCTCAGCCTTCCAAGTAGCCGGAATTACATGCATGCGCTACCACGCCCAGCTGATTTTTTGATTTATTGTAGAGATGAGGTCTCGCTGCCCAGGCGGGTCTCGAACTCGCGGGCTCAGGCAATCCACTCACCTCAGCCTCCCAAAGGCGCGGGATTACAGGCTGAGCCACAGAGCCCGGCTTGTTTTTTTTCTGTTAGGACACATTGTAGCTATGTTGGTGAAAGATGCTGGCCTGTAATTTTCTTTTCTTTTGAAGCCCTTGTTTGGTTTTACTACCCATTATCAGATGAGTTGGGGAGGGTTGGCTCTTTTTCTGGCTTTGAGGTAGTTTGGGTAATACTTGAAACTATTGGTTTCTAGAATGCTTGGTAGACTTCTTGATAGATCCATTAGGACCTGAAGTTTCCTGTCTGAAGATTGACTCCCCATAAAATGTCATTAATGGGTTAAGACTGTTTAGGTTTTCAAATAATTCTTTCCTTATGACTGAACATTAAAACTTCAGATTAATTGTTATAAGTTGTTTATATCATCGTTTAAAAAATATTTGTGTCATCTGCATTTAATTTCTCTTTTCATTCCAAATACTGTTTATTTGTAAGTTTTTTCCCTCTTTTGAAAGAGTTTTTCACTTTATAAGTTTTTTCAAAGAATAATACTGGTTTTGTTGATTTCCTTAGATATATGCTTATTTTTTGTTTTATTAATTTTTTGCTCTATATTATTTTCTTCCTTTAACATTCTTGGATTTAATTTACTGTTCTTTTTATGGCTTCTTAACGCACCACCATTTAAAAAAAACAAAACTTTTTTTTTTAAGTTAGAGTCTCACTCTGTCACCCAGACTGGAGTGCAGTGGCATGATCACAGGTACCGCAGCCGCAGCCTGTTTGGCTCGGTCTGCTGACCCTTCCGGCTCAGTCTGTTGACCCTTTCGCCTCAGCCTTCCAAGTAGCTGGGACTACAGGCATGTGCCACCACGCCCAGCTAATTTACTGACTGATTGTAGAGACAAGGTCTTATCAAATTGCTGGGACTGGTTGCTTCTACCTCCCAAAGTGCTGGGATTACAGGTGTGAACCATCTTGCCTGGCTTCCTAACTTATTTTTTATGTTCATTGTGCCTGTTCTCTCTCTTTTTTTCCTCTCTTCTTTGTTGCTTTCTTTGGGGTTAGTTAAGTGATTATTTTTTTTCTCATTAGATTATTTTACTTTACTAATTCAGATGTCTCTACTTCTGGTTTTTAAAAAGTGGTTACTCTAAAAATTGTAAATGCAAGCGTAAAATTTATTAATGTCTTTTTATTTTTGAGTCAGAGTCTCACTCTGTCACTCAGGCTGGAGTGCAGTGGCACAGTTATGGCCACCACAGCCTTGACCTGCTAAGCTCATGTGACCCTTCCACCTCAGCCTTTCAAGTAGCCAGAACTATAGGTGTGCACCACCACGTCCAGCTAACTTTTCTGATATACCGCAGAGACAAGGTCTCACCCGTGCCCAGCTTGGTCTTTGACTCTGGACGCAGACAGTCCCTTGCCTTCATCACCCAGAGTGTTGGGTTACAAGTGGGAGCCAGCACACCGGACCCCAGACCTACCAAGTCTTGATTCTCCTTCCAGCCATCACAAGCCTGCCAGAACACTACTTTTGGGTATTTTAATTTTTTAAAAATCTCACAAAACACTCTTACTGTTTCATGCAGCCATACATCAACTTGGATTTAACCACATATTTACCCATTTCTTTGCTCTTTTTTCTATCCTGCATTTTAAACCTTCCAACTGGTATCTCTTTCTTCCTGAAATATATGCTTTGAAATTTCCTTCGGTAGGCTTCTCTGGTCACTTACTTTTTCAGGTTTTCATTGTTTGGAGTCTTATCTCACCCTGAGTCTTTAGTTGGGTAGAGAATTCTCAGTTGTGAAACACACCCTGGCAGCATAGTGAAGATATTTTCCTACTGTGACTGACTTCCATTTTGGCCATTGTGAAGTCAGCTGTCAAATTGTTCTTTTGAAAGTAGTCTGAGCCGGGCTCGGTGGCTCAACCTGTAATCCCGCGCTTTGGGAGGCTGAGGTGAGTGGATTGCCTGAGCCCGCGGGTTCAAGACCCGCCTGGGCAAACTTGG
>NW_007253295.1:140039-146242 GCF_000164805.1 Carlito syrichta
GAGGCTGTGGTGGCCTGGAGCAGCCACTGCACTCCAGTCTGGGCGACAGAGTGAGACTCCAACTCAAAAAAAAAAAAAAAAGAAAGTAGTCTGACCTTTTCTTTGGTTGCTTTTAATCTTTAGTATTCTGTGCTTTTACTATGATGTGCCTCTGTGGATATTTACAATTTTATTCTGCTTGAGATTTGATGGGAATCATGATAGCCATGATTCTTATTATTTGTCCCCACTGCCCAGCCTCAGTGACACCCTTGTCCCCTCTTGCTGGATCCATTCAGTGGACTGCTGACTGGACTTTTTGCCTCCCATTTCTCTTCTCTAGTTCACTTCCACAGTGCCACAGGAGATATCTTTCTAAAACAGCTTGGCTATACCATCAACCTGCGTAAAGACTCTTAGTTTATAGAGCCTTTAGTCTCCAAAGTGTTCAGGACTTTGGTGAAAGTTCTTAGCATGGTACATGCTATTCTGTGTCCAGAACAACCACTGGCAAATAAGGGGGTACTTAGTACATAGAAGCTGGGTGTATGACTGAAAAAACATGAACCCCAATGATAGGAAATACACTTGATGAGAGGCTGGATTTCAGGTGTATGGGGAGGAGGACCTGATGCTCAGATATGTGGTTTGTATGATTCTGTGGACTGCACTGGCTAGACAAGATGATTGACTTGGAAGGAAGAGGGTTGAGGATGGTAGATGGAGAGGACGAGTCTAGTTGAGGATTTGTTGAGGTGGAGATACTGGTGAGATATTCTTGAGGATTATCTAGTGGGCATTTGGAGAAACTGGGTGCATCTTCCTGGCTCTGGAGTCCAGTTGATGATGCTGTTAAAAACAATAGCAACTAGCATTTTTATGTTTCTCTTATGTGTCGGGTTCTTGGCAAGCCCATATCCCATCTAAACTTCATCTATGCTTTTAAGATAGCTATTATTATCACTGTTTTAGAAATGAAAATGCTGAGTCTTAGGGAGACTGAGCATATTAGCTAAAAATGTTTCTGTGCTATATTTGCCTAAGGTAACAGTAAATTTCTTGTCAGATCATGGCATCACTTGAAGTGAATGTTAATAGCCCAGAATTTCAAATCTTACTTGCAGTCAGAACCTCTAGGAAAAGATCCAGGAATCTTTTTTTTATTTGTTTTTTGTTTTTTGTTTTTTTGAGTCAGAGTCTTACTCTGTTGCCTAGGCTGGAGGGCAGTGACAGGCTCATGGCCACCACCTCGACCTGGGTTTAGGAGATCCTTCTGCCTCAGCCTTCCATGTAACTGGAACTACAGGTGTGCACCACCATGCCTGGCTAATGGAATCTGTGTTTTTAATATAGAGGTTAATTGATTCTTAAGTTTGGGCAGATCTGGGTATCTTAGTCTTAGTGCCACCTGTCTAGTTCCAGATCCACACTCTTAGCCTGTCTACGATAGGAGCAGGCATTTTGATCAGGGCCTGTATAATACTTTTATTTAACTCTTATCTTTGTGGTTTTGGAAAGATCCCATTTTATTAACAGGAGATTTAAAAAATAGCCTGCAGTCCTACCATGACAGTTGTTTTATTTGAGGTTTGGGGAAAGAAGTAAACTTTACATTTATTAAGTGTTTACTTGCAGTTCTCTAAGCAGTGAACATTATTATAATTTTATAGTGAGAAACGACCTCAGCTAAATTTCTCCAAAGCCATAGATTTGAGCCAAGGTTCAGACCCAGAATTGTCTAGCAGTAAAAATAGCTCACATTTATTTAGTGCCTCCTGTGTTACCAGGCTGTTACATGTATTAACTCATTTAATGCTTATAGCAATTCTGTAGAGGATGGTTCTATCATTATTCCTCCTTTATGGATCAGGCACTGAAGCACATGGAAATTAAGTTGCTCAATTTCACACAGTAAATGGTGGAGCCAGGCTATGAACCCAGGCATTCTGGCTCCGGCATCCACACCTCTTACTGCCCAGTGCTAACTTACTTGACTGATGTTCTTTTCACTTTTGTAAGAATCAGCATGAGGAACTGAGTTTTTAAAACATTAACAGATTCGTTACAGGTTTGTTAGTGCAAATTAGTACAAGACCTATAGGACACTGGTTTTGGTGTGCTTGGAGATGATCTTTTTATTTCCTTCTTTTTTAGTGCCTTCATGCAGGGTAGTACAAGAAGAGCGGGCATCATGACTGATGTCCACCGGCGATTCCTCCAGCTGATGATGACTCATGGTGTGCTGGAGGAATGGGACGTTAGGCGCTTGCAGAAGCACTGCTACAAGGTCCATGACCGTAAGTATTATGTCCGAGTTCCCAGGATACTTTGGTACTGTGTTGATAAGGGACCAGTGACATTGGGATAATACAGTTAACAAGTTAATGTACTGACAACCTGAGCATTCAAGTCTCTTTACAATTATACTAGCCCATCTTTCAAATCTCATCTTCTGCTTTTCTTTTTGTATTTCAAGTAAATCTGATGTTTAGCCCAGTGAGTAAAAACTTGGACTCCAAAGCTGTATAGTTGTGGCGCATACCAAAGCTTCAGCACCTGCTCCAACCTCAGTTTTCTTATCTGTAAAGCAGGGATAATAATTGTACTTCATTCATAAGTAAGCATATGGATCAGAGAATTAAGACACATAATGTATACAAAACACCTGGCACAGGGTACGCATTCAGTGGGCTATTAATAGTAACAGGGAGGCTTACCCTCAGCCAAACCTGGAGAGAGTACTTCCCTGGCCTGGGTCAGCTATAGGCATTTGGAGTCCTCTCCAAATTTGGGAGGAGCAAATGAAACAATACTTGGGAAATACTTGGAGACAGGGCCTGGTACATACCAGATTCTCAGTAATAAGTTAACGGTAGAAGCAGTAGGATCAGTGTTGATAGATCAGTTTAATCAGTATTGGCAAAACTTGTTGAGTTGTGTGTCAATATGGGTAGATCTTTTTTTTTTGAAGGTGAGAAAGCAGGATTTATAAAGCTCCCATAGTGGGAGGAGGCCCGAGGTGGTTACCCAATACAGGTAGATCTTATTGAGTAGATTTTACTGAGTGAAAATAAACTTAATAAGCTATACTTATTAAGTCACTGTTCTGTAAAGTAGAAAAAAGATTTTTATTGCTTATTTACATTTGCGTGTAAAGCAATACAAGGACTGGAAGGATGTGCAACACACTCATGAGGTACTTAACTTTGGGGAGACGAGGAGTGGGAGTGAGTTGCCATTAGAATTCAAAGGGCACTGCATTTTTATCCTGTTGTGTTTTTTTCTTCAAAAGACTTGAAGCAAACATGACATTATTAGCATACCAACTTGACATTATTAGCATAGTCTAATAGTTGTCACTTCTGAGTCATGGGGATTCAAGTGTTTGGTTTTTGTTCTGCATTTTTGTCTTTCTCTCTGTATTTTTAATTTTTAAAAGAAAAATGGAAAAAATGACACAGAGGTGAGCCTAGCCAAGAGGAATGAGAAGGGGATGAGGGTGGGGGCATGAAAAACACAGGTGAAGGGATGCAGGAAGGGTGCTGCCTTTAGAGCACTGCACTGTCTGCCATGTCTACCATGAAGAGAGTCAGAAGCCTGATCCCGGGAAGATTAGGGCAAAAGGGAGTAGGGAGGGAGAGACAGTGAGCACACAAACAAATATTCTTCCAAGATGTGCAAAAGATCCGAAGACTGGAGAGCCCAGAGAAGGAAGAAAAAAAAGATGTGCAAAGGAGGAAGAATGAAAATGTGGCACGTTAACTAGAGAAGAGGCAGAGTTGAAGCAGCTGGAGAGCAGCATCCGCTCAGGTGTGTTTCTCAGAGCACTGGTCCATTGAGGCAGTCTTGGGGCATTCTGGGAGCTTGGTGATGCAAGTTAGCCTATTTAACTAGGTTTAATTCTGTGTACCGAAACTTCATTGACCTACTAATAACCTGCCCTGGGAAATCTTAGACAAGAATATACTCTAGTGGTGTGAGGAAAGAGAATACGTTCTTTTGGTGTGTAGGCTTACAGATCATGAAGAATCCTGCATACCACAGTAGTGATTTTTTTACTTATTCCTGTGGACTGTGCAGACCTCTTGAAGTATTTGAAGCAGAGTGACATAATATGTGCTGTGTTTGAGAAAATAGATCTGCTGCCGTTGCCTGAACTGTGGTGGATAGGGATTGTTGGTGGACTCCTGTATTGAAAGGGAATGTAATACCTGTCAAGCTAGCTTTTCTTGCTCTTTACAAAGTACAAGAGGCCTTTGAACCTACCCCTCAGTGTCCTCCAGAGATGGGCATAAGAATGCCTGTCTTAATCTTTTATCTACATGGCGCTTTAGGCCTTCTCCCTTTTAATTTTTCCTCTGAGTCCTGAATGTGAGTGTCATTGTTGATGGGGAAGTTTCACAGCTCACTGCAAGGAGCTATATGACGCTTTAGTACTAAGAATGAAAGTATTTTTGCCTTCATTTGACCTTCAGAATTGTTGTGATCTAATTTAGGAAAGTCCTGTAGAATGTGTCTAGGAATTGATTTATTCTTCACACTTTATATATAATTTCCTTGCACCTAGGTAAGGTTATGGCTGGGGTGGGGTGGGGGGGGGAACACAGTATAACTATAGTCTGTTTTCTCCTAACCTTCTTAAAATAAAAACAAAAAACTTATTTCTGATCATTCTTGTTGTTAGGGAGATTTTAAAACAAGGAATAATGGAAATAAATTATCTAAAATTAAGCTAATACTTACAAGACCCAATATTATTTATTTATCTCCTATCTTTTGAAGAGATGGCCAGGAAAGTCCCCTTGCACCAACTAGAAAAATATTTAGCTTCTAAGGAAATTATGAAACAAAGGAGTAATTGAAACTGCAAGTTATTCTAATTGCCATTTTCCATGGTGTTCGTCTGATGTATCAAAGCAGTTCTTATTCTGGGCTTTTGTTTGGGCTCTCCTCTTACTGTCACTGAGGGGAAGCAAATTCCCCAGTTCTCCAGGCTAGTGAAGAGTTTAGATTTTGTTCTGAAGTCCTAGTGCAAAACTTGAGTCTAGCCTTTCAGAGTGATGCTGGAGACCTGGGTTCTTAGAGGACCTTAGATTTTGAGTCAGGGCTTATGTCCACACGTATTTCATCCAACAGAGCTTCCTGAGAATCTCATAGGAGCCAGGCCTCTGTGCTAGGGACTGGTTGTTTCATCTTGGCTCTCATGAGTCATACCCATAAGGAGTCAGATAATTCTATTATACAAGGGGGACCCAAAACGCCGGAATTTATTTATAAAAATTATGTATTCTTACAGGTTTAAACTTCAGTCACCTTCAAAGTACTCTCCATTTGATGCACTACAACTATTGAGAAACTTTTTCCACTGCCCAAAAGAGTTTTTGAACTCAAGTTTGATACCTTTTAGTGCTTCTGCTGTTTTTTGTTTCACTTCTTCCATATTGGCAAAACGTTTCCGTTTGAGGACTTTTTTCATCTAGGGAAAACAACAAAAAAAGTTGCTCAGTGTGAGATTGGTTGAATAGCGAGGGTGGAGCATGGGGGTCATGCCATTGGGTCAAAAACTGCTGAACACTCAGCACTGTGTAGGCAGGTTGCTCATGTAAATCACCTGTCATGAAATGGACAAACATGTTGAAAGAATCTCCAAAAAAAAAAAAATTCACTGAAGCTGAACGCAGCCTCTTACGGCACTACCTGGTACACTGATGTTGATGGATTCCTAGAACATTTAACTAGCGATAGAAGCTTGTACTACAAGAGACCCGCCCTCCAGAAAATAATTCCGCTATAAGCTCTCTTGGTCCCCATTGTAAACCCTCTTGGAAGACATAGGCACAGGAGGTCTAGGGAGTGGTGTTAAGTGAGGTTTGAAGTTTCTCACTTTTGGCTAAGATGAAGTAACAGGGATCGGTGTATGCCCTCCTACCTGTAACAGTCTAAAAATGGATAAAATATAAAATACTAGACATTACTCAGTGAAGGACAGTGATACCTTGAGACAAAGGCAATGAGAATTTTTTTTTCCTCTTAACTTTGAATGCATGGTACCTTTTCCAGTGCTACTTCTCTAGTTCTCCACATACCAGCTCAACAATTTATTTTTAATTTTTTAATTTTAATTTTTTTTTGAGTTGGAGTCTCACTCTGTCGCCCAGACTGGAGTGCCGTGGCCGCTCCCGGCCAACGCAGCCTCGACCTGCTGGGCTCCAGCGATCCTTCCG
>NW_007253295.1:146262-184777 GCF_000164805.1 Carlito syrichta
CACGCCTGGCTAATTTTTGATTTATTGTAGAGATGAGGTCTCGCCAAGTTGCCCAGGCGGATCTCAAACCCACAGGATCAGGCAATCCACTCACCTCAGCCTCCCAAAGGAGCGGGATTACAGGCTGAGCCACTGAGCCTGGCTAACAATTTATTTTAATTCTGACACTACCTGCCTGGAGTTAGCATTAGATCCTACAAGTTCAAGGGCCCAGATGCCAGTTGCAAGTCTGGGCCACCTATACTTCTGACTAATGGCTATGAATCGAGGTTTCCACAACTTTTCAATTATGATAATTTGCTAGAATGATTCAGAACTCAGGAAAACATTTTACTTTCACTGGTTTAATAAAGAATACAGCTCAGGAACAGCCACATAGAAGAGATGCATAAGGCAAGGTATGGTATGTGTGGGTGGCATGGAGTTTCTTTTTTTTAAATTTAATTTTATTTTTATTTTAAAGATATGGGGTACAATTCAGCTTTTGGTATACAAATGGTCATTGTACAGGTAAAGTTTGGGCCTCACTTGGATCCCCACTTCACCTGGTTTGAGATCAAGTACACTTGTTGATGAAGTGTGCCTCTCCCCTTTCTCCACTGACAGTTTCCCACTACTGCCAGTGCCTTTCTTTTTTTTTTTTTGAGTTGGAGTGTCACTCTGTCACCCAGACTGGAGTGCAATGGCCGCTCCCGGCCACCACAGCCTCGACCTGCTGGGCTCCGGCGATCCTTCCACCTCAGCCTTCCGAGTAGCCGGAACTACAGGCGCGCGCTACCACTTCGGGCTGATTTTTTGATTTATTGTAGAGAGGAGGTCTTGCTGCCCAGGCGGGTCTCGAACCCGCGGACTCAGGCAATTCACTCACCTCATCCTTCCAAGGCGTGGGATTACAGGCTGAGCCACTGAGCCCAGCGCCAATGCCTTTCTTATAGTATTATGATAATTGTTCAGGGTCCGCTTATGAGTGAGAACATGTGGTATTCAGCTGTTTGTTTCTGTTATAAATCACTGAGTATTATAGACTCTTAAAACCCATCCAAGTTGCTGCGATGTTCATAATTTTGTCCTTCTTTATGTCTGTGTAATATTCCATTGTGTATATATACCACATTTTAAAAATCCAATCTCTTCTCGATGAGTAGCACAGCTGGTTCCATGCTTTTGCTATTGTGAATAATGCTGCAGTGAACATGCATATACAAGTATGTTTTACATAGAGTGATATGAGTTTCTCCAGGTCTATTCCCAGAAGGGAGATTGCTGGGTTATATGGAAGGTTGATTTTTAGATCTGTAGAAGTGTTCCCTTTTCCCTGCATCCTCTCCAGCATCTGTTGTTTTTTTGAGTGACTTGAAGTTTCAATGCCCTCTCTAGGTCCACCAATCTTCTAGCAATTCATTGTGTTCAACAACCTGGAAACTCAGAATCCTGTCATTTAGAGATTTTTATGGAGGCCTCATTATATAGGCATGATTGATTAAACCATTGGACATTGGTGATTAATTCAATTTCTTCTAGCCTGTCTCCTCCTCCCAGAGATTGGGGGGTAGGACTGAAACTCCCAAGCTGCTAATCAATATTTGGTCATTCTGGTGACCAGCCCCCATTCTGAAGCTCTCTAGGGGCTCCTCTCACCCATATCACTCAAGAAATTCCAGGGGTCTTAGAAGTTCTATGTCAGGAATCTGAAACAAAGACCAAGCTGCTTTCTTCTGCCACAGACAACAATGGGAGTGAGCATTACAGTAGCCCCAAGCTCACTGCCTTGGCACAGGGGAAGCCCAGGCAGAGCTTGGCAGACTTCCTGCATTGGGAAGCTAGAGATGAAAGTTCAGGGAGACCAAGGCAGCTAGGGTTTGCAGGACAGAATACTTATTAGTGAGTGCAATATGGAAGAGAGATGCGCAGAGAGAATACTTGAGATTTCCAAAGTGCCCCACTCCTCAGGGATCCATCTCAGCTGAGCACTGATCAGCAGGGGATCTACTTGAGGCCAGGGAAAGAACCAGTTGAAAGGATTGGGAGAACAATGCCTGCATGGTGTTCCCAGGACCAGATAGCTTCTGCCAGACATTTAAGGAGGAACAAATACCAGTTTCACCCAAACTCTTCCAGAAAATTGAAGAAAATACAAATTGTTTTGTGAGGCCTGCGTTATTCTGATACTAAGACAGACAAAGATGTTGCAGAAGAGAAAACCATAGACCAAGATCCCTCATGTATAGAGATGTTAGCATTCTAAACCCAGTTTTGGCAAATCTAAGCTAATGATATTTTAAAAGGATGACACAGTATGGCCAAGTGGACTTTATCTCAATTATACAGGGTTGATTTAGTATTTGAAAATCAATGCAATTCACCTTATTTAACTATCTGAAAAAGAAAAATTATATGTGTTAGGGTATGGGACAGACAGGGTGAGGGTGGAGAGGTGCAGGGAGGTGTGCAGCACTGTCAAAGCTGTCAGCCCAGAGGTGCGCGCTGGCAACCCAGAGATCCGAGTAGATTGCAAATAATTATGACACACGGAGGTGAGAGAAGAAAAGATTTATTTAAGAAAAGTTAGCCGGGCTCGGTGGCTCAGCCTGTGATCCCGTGCCTTTGGGAGGCTGAGGTGAGTGGATTGCCTGAGCCCGCGGGTTCGAGACCCGCCTGGGCAGGCGAGACCAAATCTCTACAATAAATCAAAAAATTAGCCGGGTGTGGTAGCGCGCGCCTGTAATTCCAGCTGCTCGGAAGGCTGAGGCTGAAGGATCGCCAGAGCCCAACAGGTCGAGGCTGTGTTGGCTGGGAGCGGCCACTGCGCTCCAGTCTGGGTGACAGAGTGAGACCCCAACTCAAAAAAAAAAAAAAAAAAAAAAAGAAAAGTTTACCCCCACAGGCAGGTAGTGGGCCTACACTCTAGGTGAGTGTGGCCACGTAGCCCCCCAGAGTCCTGGCTTGAATCCTTTTCTTGGAGATGTTGCACGTGACTGCTGTGACTGTTGTGACTTCCTTATCGACCACCTGTGGATGTCTTGGAGAACCTGTGACACAGAGACCCATTAATGTTTGCCCCCATTATCATAGCCCCTAGAGAAGGGCGTGACAAGGATTCTAATTCTCTTGCACCTTCGACATTCCTTAGACCTAATGGAGGGTGTACCTCCCCTTATCTCCTAGGCATTCCCAATGTGTAGCTTCGGGGGATTCTTGGCTTCCCTGTAGATAATGCCCAATTTACTGGAAGATTGAATCCCCACCTGCTGTCCCTCTGAGCAGTTATAACTTTTGTAATTACAAGTTTCAAGACTTTTACAGTCCTTGCCCAATGCATGATGTCTTAGGCCTTGTAAATTCCCTTTACTATAGGTAAGCTTGATTGCCACTATGAGATACCTCGGATACCTGGAAGTCTGTTTCTGAAAAGACAAAGTCAGTAAAGTTAATTATATCTAAAGTGTGCATTTTTCCAAAAGCATAGCTTCTACTTTCTCATCATTGTGTCAGAGTTTAAGAACAGGATGAAAAATGGCTTCCCACTCTCGGTCTGTCCTTTCAATATGATCATCTCAATAGACAAAGCATTTGACAGAATCTAGTGTCTACCCTGACAAGATGCAGCAGAAGTTTCTTACAGGAAACTAAAGTGATGCTAAGGAGCAGAATATAAACAGGATAAACAGGACTTCAGAGCTTAGAGCACAGGAAAGGAGTCACAACTGTACAGAGTTAAAAAAACAAAATCCAACACTTCTTGTTGATAAAAACCTTTAGCAAAGTGGAAAAAGAAGGCAACTCCCTTAACCTGATAAAGGGGATCTCTGAAAAGCCTGTAGCTAACGTTATACTTAACGGTGAAAGACTGAATACTTTTCCCCTACTATGAAGAGTAAGGCAAGGATATCTGTTCTCTCCACTTCTGTTCCAGCCAGTGCACTCAGGCAAGAAAAAGAAATAAAAGGCATCTGGATTGGGCAGGAAGAAGTAAAACTATCTATTCACAGACAACATGATTACCTGTATAGAAAAATCTGATAAAATCTACAAAAAAAAAGCTACTAGAACTACTAAGTGAGTTTAGTGAGGTTGCAAGATACAAGACCAATATCCAAATATCACTTGTGTTTCTACACACTAGGAATGAATAATCAGAAATTGAAATGAGAAACAGCATCATTTATAATTGCATCAGAAATATTAAGTGCTTAGGAATAAATCTGACAAAAATGTGTAAGACCTATACACCGAAAACTATACACTATTGAGAAAAATCAAAGAAGATCTAAATAGATGGGGAAACATACCATATTCTTGGGCTGGGAAACTCAGTATTGTTAAGGTATCAGTTTTCCCCAAATTGATCTGTAGATTCAAACCAATTTCAGTTAAATCCCAGCAGGGCTTTTTGTAGAAATCGACAAGCCAATTCTGAGATTCACATGTAAATGTAAAGGATGTAGAAGAGCCAAAACTACTTAGAAAAAGACAGTCAACTTGGAGGACTAATACTACCTGATTTCAAAACTATTATACAATTGGTGTAATTAATGATAGATGTGTAACTCAGTGGAACAAAATAGAAAGTCTAGATGGACAGCTGATTTTTGACAGAAATGCAAAGACAATTTAGTGGAAATAGTCTTTTCCACAATTAGTACTGGAATAATTGGTTATTCATATTCAAAAAAGACCTTGAGCCATATATTACACCGAATACAAAAATTAAGTCAAAAATAAATCATAGACTTAAGTGTAAAACCTAAAACTATGAAACTTCTAGAAGGAAACATAGGTGAGAACTCTTATGACCAGGGTTAGGCAAAGACTTCTTGGATCTAACACCAAAAGTATGACTCACAAGAGAACAAATTTATAAGTTGTATTTCAAAATTAAAAACTTACACTCTTTAAAATATACCGTTTAGAGAATAAAAAGACAAGTAAAATACCAGGAAAAAATATTTACATATTGTGTGTGTGTGTGTGTATTTGTGTGTGTTTGAGTTGGGGTTTTACTCTGTCACCCAGGCTGGAGTGCAGTGGCACAATCATGGCTCACTGCAGCATTGGTCTCCTGTGCCCAGGTGATCCTTCTACCTTAGCCTTCCAAGTAGCTGGGATTTCAGGTGTGTGCTATCATGTCGGGCTAATTTTTAAATTTTTTTTAATAGAGATAGGATCGTGCTGTGTTGCCTAGGCTGGTCTTGAACTTCTAGGCACAAATAATCCTCCTGCCTTGTCCTCCAAAGTTCTGGGATTATAGGAATGAGCCTCTACACCTGACAACAAACCATATATTTGAAAAATGACTTTTAATCTAGAATAGAGAACTCTTAAAACTCAACAATAAGAAAGCATACAATCCAATAAAAAATGAGCAAAAATTTGAACAGATACTTCACATAAGTTATACAGATGTTAAATGAGCACATGAAAAGATGCTCAACATCATTAGGCATATGAAATGAGAACTAAAACTATAATGGGATACCACTGCATATGTATTAGAATGGCTAAAGCAAAAAAGACCGTGCAAACCAAGTATTAGTGAGTGCATGGAGGAGCTGAAACATTCATATAATACTGCTGGGAATGTAAAATGCTGCAGCCATTTAGGAAGACAGAGTGACAACTTCATGTGATCCAGCCAGTCTTCTCTTAGGTATTTACTAGAGATATGAAGATATATGTCCACACAAAGGCTTGAACAGAAATATCAGAATAGCTTTGCTTGTAATGACCCCAAACTGTAAACACTTAATTATTCATCAGCCGGTGTTCAGATGAATGGACTGTAGAATACTGCTTAGCAATAAAAAGGAATGAACTATTGCTACATGCTAGAATATGAATGAATCTCAAAATGATTTTGCTAAATGGAAGAAGCTAGGCAAAAGAGAGTGTGAATTCATTTATATGAAATTATAGACAATGCATACTTGACTGTAAGACAGAAAATAGTTCGTGGTTGCTTGGGGATGGTGTTGGGGGGGTTGGAGGGAGGAATTGCAATGAGGCACGAGGAGACTTTTGGGGGGTGATGGACATGTTTATTATGGTAATGGTTTTATGGGTGTATATGTCAAAACATTAATAATGTACACTTCAAATATGTGCAATTTATTGTATGTCAGTTATACCCCAACTGTTTAAAAAGAAAAAAGATCTGAATTTAAACCCACTCTGCTACTTGGTAGCTGTGTAATCTTGGTCAAACCATGAAACCTTGGCACTTCAGTTTCCCTAGGCACCGTCAAGTGTGACTGGAGATGTCTGCCACTCCAGGGTTATTGGTCAAAATGACTACAATGTGTGGCATGTGCTTAGTGACCTGTACGTGCCCAGTAAATGGTGACATTTGGGGAGATCATTAGGTTTACAAAACATAGCTTATTTTCTTAATGTGGCGAAGCCGAGTTACCTGCATGGAACTGTGGGAAAATAGATGCAGCGTCCAGGAGTTGCCTCCTTGCTGTCCTGTATCTAGGGCTTACATGGAGAAGAAGCACCTTCCTTGAAGTCTGACTCAGAAGAGAGTCAGTAAGTAGTTATGGAATATGTCTTTAGTTCAGTTTCCTAAAAAACAACAGAAGCCTGAACGCTGAAGCCTTCCCAAGGCTCCCTGGGGAGTAGGTGCTCCAGCCTGCTGATTTTGTTGTAGAATGATGTTGACTACTGTAGTGAGTTGTTTGGTGGTGCCTGGCAGGAGTTTGAGGGTGCTCCCAAGCCTGAGCCTGACTCTGGGCTAAAGGCTGCATTTCACTGATTATGTGGGTTTGCTGAGTAGGAGCAGAAAGTTGCCACAGCCCACAGTTGCAAGTTGACAATTCCCTCAAAGTTATTTGTTTGTCAGGATGTTTTGGGCTGGTCTTTCTGTTTTTTGATTGAACAAGTTGGTGAACCAGAACTTTTTGTAGGGAATCATTAGGTCAGTCCTCTCAACTTGCAAACCAGGAAGCAGAGACTTTAGAAGTTTGGGGTGCTGCCCAGTCAGTTCTTACACTGTCCCCAGGCCTTTATCACTATATCACTACTACGTGCTGCCTTCTAAATCAGGCCAAGGTTTGGGCAAGGACTTCCTTGCCTGGAGATTCAAGGCTATTTTTTAAATTTATTTTTTATTTTAAAATAATCTCAAACTCACAGGAGAGTTGCAAGAAGAATCATTTAAGAGTAAGTTACCATTTTACTTACAATTGTAAGCTACAATTTAGTTACCTATGCAGTAAATCCCATCTTCCCTAGATTCAGTAGGCTATATTTTGTTTTAGTAAGAACATTCTCCTAAGTAACCATAGTACCATTAAAACCAGGAAATGAACGTTGCTATATCACTGCTGTAATCCACAGACCTCATTCAGTTTTCTCCATGTGTCATAATACTGCTTTTTCTAGCAAAGGACCCACCCTAGGGTTGTGTGTTGCATTTAGTTGTTAAAGCTCTTTAGACTTCTTAAAGTACAAGTAATTTCTCAATCTTTCATTGACTTTTATGACTGTGACAATTTTGAAGATTACAGACTACTTGTTTTGTAGAACATTGATAGAAATATAATATGAGCCACACATGTAATTATAATTTTCTGGTAAAGAAAAACAGGTAAAATTAATATCCCAAATAACATTTCAACATGTTATCAGTATACAGAGTTATTAATGATATATTTTACATTTTAAAAAGATTATGTCTTTGAAGTCCAATGTATATTTTACACTTGTAGCATATCCTAATTTATTTATTTTTATTTTATTTTTTTAATTTTTTTGAGTTGGAGTCTCACTCTGTCACCCAGACTGGAGTGCAGTGGCCGCTCCCAGCCACCGCAGTCTCGACCTGCTGGGCTCCGGCGATCCTTCCGCCTCAGCCTTCCAAGTAGCCGGAATTACAGGCATGCGCTACCACGCCCGGCTGAGTTTTTGATTTATTGTAGAGATGAGGTCTCGCTGCCCAGGCGGGTCTCGAACCCGTGGGCTCAGGCAATCCACTCACCTCAGCCTCCCAAAGGCGTGGGATTACATGCTGAGCCACTGAGCCCGGCGCATATCCTAATTTAAACTGGCTACATTTTAAGTGCTCAGTAGCCACATGCGCTATTTGTAGAATGTTCCTCAGCTTAGGTTTGTCTGGAGCTTCCTCCTGATTATATCCAGGTTATGCCTTTTAATTTTGCAGATGTAGTATAGCAGTGGTGTTGTGTTCTCTCTGCATCCTACCAGGTGGGATGCAGCGTTGGTCAAGATGGGTCTGCCAGATTTCTCCACTGTGCAGTTTCTCTTCTTGTGTGATGAGTAAGCATTTTGTGGAGAGGTTCTTTGAGACAAAGAAATAGCATACATTGGGATTTCTTCTCTAAATTTTTTCTTCTTTTTATGGTTGCTGGATTGCTATACTTTCCAGCACTAACGTTTTGTAGTTGTGCCATATTGTTATGTTTTATGTTAAGTTAACCCTTTGCACTTGGAGACATCTCACGGATCACCTATCAGCAACTTGACCGCATTTTTAAATGAAATAGTGAAAAACCAATCACTTCATATTAAATAGTATAGCATTGGAACCAATTATTTTATTGTAATGATATTTGGCTTATGATTGAATTTTGGACACTGGGGGACTTATTTATGACAAAAAAATCAAAATTTTATATCTTATATTTTTCTAATGTGTGATAGCATGTGAAACAGTTACCAACATGCATTGCAGGTTCATTGATATGTGTTGTGCAATAGTAATTTGTTTGATATCTTCTACCTGGTGTTTTTCTATTCGAGCAGACAATGCAGTCTCGTTTTCTTCTTCCCACTTTAACAATATATAATTTATTGTTCAGTCTGTTGTTCGAAGATGATGTGGAAGGACATTCTCTTTCTACGCAATACCAGCTGATACTTTTTTTTTTGAGTTAGATTCTCACTCTGTCGCCCAGACTGGAGTGCAATGGCCGTTCCCGGCCACTGCAGCCTCGACCTGCTGGGCTCTGGCGCTCCTTTCGCCTCAGCCTTCCAAGTAGCCGGAATTACAGGCATGTGCCACCACACCCAGCTGATTTTTTTATTTATTGTAGAGATGAGGTCTCACTGCCCAGGCAGGTCTTGAACCCGCGGGCTCAGGCAATCCACTCACCTCAGCCTCCCAAAGGCGCGGGATTACAGGCTGAGCCACCGAGCCCGGCTCCAGCCCATCTTTTTATTTGCTTTTTTGTTCAATATGAATGGAAAACTTTATGGAAACATACATTTTTGAAAAATTTGCACTGGCATAAGTTTGTCTTGTATAATCATCAGTAATCTCTGTATGATCCCTGAGGTGTTCATTCGAGTGGTTTGCTAAATTTATGATGTCCCTCAGAGGGAACATCTGAGTGCAAAGGGTTAATTTTTAGTGGGGTATAAAATTGTCTCTTGTTTTAAGGACAAACTGAGTAAAATGTCTGAAATGTTAGATTAAGAAATTAAGATTTGAAATTATTTAGGTGAGCAGAAGAAATAACTTGATGTTTAAGCAAAAATCAGTTAGCCAAAATACGTATGTCAAAAGTAGCTTAGTGAACACAGTAAGGGGTTTAATAAAGATTTTCGGTTTTTGTCAAACCTTTCATCTACCTTCATCCTGCGTTTGTTTCTAGCATACTGACTTACATGACTATATTAGCTTTGTTCTTTGTGTCTATTTCGGGCCTTATGAACATCATTAGGCTGCATGCACTAATGGTGAATCACAGTGATGTTGACATTTCGGTTTAGAATTCCATCCTGCATCTGTAGTCATATTTGTAAGCACTTTCTTTTCCCAAGGAGGACTCAGCAATAATTAGAAGCTGGCTCCAAGTAAATTTTCCTTCTGTTTTTAATGATTTCGTTGTATGTTTCTCCTCTTTGGCCATGATGAACAGTTAATAAGCTTTCCGTTGTCAGAGCCGGCTTGCCTTCTGGTTAATCAAGGGAGATAAAGTCTGATCATAACTGAAGACTGGCAAAAAATTAGCATGAAAAGTAGCGTCTAACGTGGGACTTGATGAACTGTTCAACATGCAGAATTTGTAGCAGGCAGTTATCATGGCCGAACTGTTCAACATGCAGAATTTGCAGCAGGCAGTTGTCATGGCCTTCATTGGGAATCTGGGTTCAGAATGCTCTGTAGCCACAAGGAAACTGCTGCTGCTGCTTTCATGTCTCTGACTCTTGCTGACTAGGTGCATCCAAGGCCTGCCCGCTCTTGAGGACCCTGTGCAGCCCTTGAGTATGGGCCGGATGGCTCCATTGCAACCCTTTCAGGCCAGTATGGATTTGCTGAGCCAGGACTTTTATGTGCTTCATGCTCTCCTGAGTGTGGATATCATTTGCCTGGAAGTGCATTCTGTACTAGATCCCAGACATGAGGGAGGTTATGTGTGGGTGTGAGGAAGAACTGGAAATGAATTCTTCAGTGAGATTACCACAGACTCCACTGGCCAAAACAGCAAAGCCATTTTTCAAAGGTATAGGCTCAAGTCCTATTTCTCCAGGGACTTGGGTAAGTTCTTGTACTTTCCTGAGTCTCAGCTTTCTGTGTTGTTAAGGAAATCTTATCTATCTCATGGAAAAGTTGTGAGGATTAAACAGGGGAATTTACATTCAGTGTCTGACATTGAGTACTTGCTGACACACAATCACTGCGTATCACTAGCTGTCTCTTCCTTTTCTGTCCCTCTCCTTGTCTCATCCAATCGTCAGTGGGTGAGTGGTAGGGACTGACAATAAAAATATCCATTGTATCGATATGATAATGTGATAGAAATTATTGTGTAGACCATAGGGCTGGATTCTGCTGTTGGGACTTTCTCAGAAAATTCTTAAAGCGTGGTCACCATTGGTACAGCATATCTTCCTCGGTCAGTTGACAGATGCATCTCGAATGTCAGGGACATGATGGTGAAGAGGATGGGCTAGTCCCAGCCCTCAGGGAGCTAACTTTCTGCTAAGAGTAGAGAGGGAAAAAACTGCTTGGAGACAGTGTGGTAGTGTGGGTTGCTAAGGGCTGAAAGGAAGCTGCAGTGGGTCCGAGGTAGAGTGGGCCTGAGATATGGTTTTGACTGAGGCTTCTGCTCAAGCCTTTCTTCAGAGGTACCATTTGTGCAGCTGCCTGAGTGTTAAGGAGGCAGCCCTGCAAAGATCTGCAGGAGAAGCTTTCCAAGGAGAAGGAAGCACAGGCGAAGGGACTGAGATCGGGAAGAGCTTGGTGCAGAAGTCACAGAAAGGCCAGCGTGACTGGAGTGCAGCCCCGGAGTGTGGGTTGGGGAGGCTGGGTGCTGGGACCTGGCTCTGCTCAGCCGCTTGTGGAGGGCTAGAGGGGACCCTGCAAGACTGTGGGAGACTGTGCCTGCTCCAGGCTATGGTGAATCGGGGAAAGTGGCTGGTATGAGTAACAGCTGACCAGAGTTGTTTCTGACAGGTCCACACAGCTGCCCTCCAGCTCAGTACCCTTCCTAGTCCCTGCTGGGAGTTAGCACTGATCCATGTCCTGCACAGAGAAAGTGTGGGCGTAAGTGGAGACCAGCCAATGAGAACAGGAGCAGGCTGCTGCTTCAGAGCTTGCTCTCCCAAGGGAGGCAGCCCCCTCACTTGTGCTTAGCAGAGACTCACAGACAGGGGGAGGAGCGAGGAGGCTTCAGGTGTGCCCTGAGTGGAGGCTGCTGGCTGGGGGAGGCTGGAGGCAGCCAGCCAGAAGGCAGGCATCCTGCATGATGGGCTAGAGTTGCATATTTGGCTTTGTCTAGTTGGCCCTCAGAAAGAGGGATAAACATTAGGGAAGCTGTCAGTTATTGGTCAAGTTCTGGTCCTTTTGAGCCAATAGTCATGGGGGTTCTTTTGTACTGGTTGTTGGAGATAGTGGTCTACTCCCAAGTTTGACTTGTAGAGAGTAGGGTGGCTTTCTGGGCTGGTTGCTGTTGACTGTGGGACAGAATTCTGCTTTTATAAATGGTCTGGCCACTGGCCATTTGTATATTGAGTTTCTCAAAAGAATGAAAGCAACACAGTTAACTCCTGTGAGCTGTTCACAGCCCAGCCTGTGTGGGAAACAAGTGCTTACCTGGTGGGTCAGGGAATAGAGTGGCCTTGTTAGTCAGCGTGCCTAGTTACAGCATGTTCAGCCCACGTCAGAATTCGGAAACCAGTGGAGTATCAGCGGTATGCAGCTTACAGGCACAGTTTGTTTGCCCTACAGTGTTTCTAATTTTTAAGAACTAAATACCATGTTAAACCAAAAAGAACCACATTTAAAAAAATAAAAAAAAAACCCACCAAGAGATTTCTTATAAAAACCCAAAGACCAAGCACTGGGCTGGAGCGGAGCAGCCTGCCCTGCCTTTGTTGATGGTGTGTGCCAGTGCCCACAGTTGCCCACAGCTGTGCTTCCTGCCTGGCCTCTGTAGGTATTGGATTCATCAGTTTTAACTTTGTGCAAATGCAATCTGAGGAGGAGGAGGCTTTCACAACAGGGCCAAAGCAGAGCCTCTCTGGTTTCATGGGGCTGGGTGGCCTTCTCTGCCATCTGCTGCACGGCCCCTTCAGCCCTGTAAGGGCTTCTGCGTGGGTAGGGCTGGGGGACAGTGCCACAGAGAGTGTCAAAGCTGCCACTTATCTCAGGGGTAGATGGACCACCTGCTTACAAAGGGGGTGATTAAAGTGAAATGCATATTAACAGCATGGACACTAAAATAGTGCTGAGAGTAGTTGACATTTTCCATGATGATTCACATTGTTCTCCAGAACTCTGCTGCGATGACTGAGCCGACACTGCTTCATTGCCAGCTGGGGTCCTGACTGATAGGCCTCTGGCTTGGGGAAGGTCCTGTACATGGGTTCACTGTATGTACAGGGGCAGCAACTGGATGTCCCCTCACCACTCCAGCAGTGTGAACGTGGGTTTTATGGTCCTTGATGCATGCAGCCACAATGCAGGACCTTACTTTACTGTACTGTAAAGTAAGTCTCATACTGTCATTTGATTAAGACTGAAGAGTAGACTTGCTAACTGTAGTGATCTTTTGGGTTTTAAAAAAGTGATCTCTGTGTGTGAATCTCAGAACAATAGGTTTTTAAACAATGTTATTACAATCTGTAATTTGTCTATACCAGCGGTCCCCAACCTTTTTGGCATTGAGGACTGGTTTTGTGGAAGACAATTTTTCCACAGATGGGCGTGGGGGGTCACCAGGCATGAGATTCTCATAAAAGAAGCTCAACTGAGATCCCACACATGTGCAGTTCACAATAGGGTTCACGCTCCCATGAAAAATAATGCCACTGCTGATCTGACAGGAGGCAGAGTTCTGCTTGCCTGCTGCTCACCTTCTGCTGTGTGGCCCGGTTCCTAATAGGCCATGGATGGGGTATCGGGCCAGGGGTTAGAGACCCCTGGTCCATATCATCAGAGCCCTACATGAATCCACCTTGTCATATGACATTCATTTTTCTCTCTTTTGATTGCAATTCCAATTAAGGAGTCAAGTTATGGTGGTGAGCACTGAAATTTTTTTAAACCTTTTATTACAGAAAAAGTCAAACAGAGAGAAAAGTAGAGAGAATAGTACAGTGAAGCCCCATGTGCCTGTCACCCAGTTCAAATGATGATCAACTTCTGGCCAGGCTTGTTTTATCTATACCTCTACCTACTTAGCCCCCCCTACTATTTTGAAGTGATTCTCAACATCACTGCGCATGTGGCATCATGGCGCATGTGTGGTAACAGCTTCTAGACAAAGCATTCTCTATACCAGTACATCAATTAATTCACTATACACTACAGTACCTGCTCCTCATCTCAGCAGACCCTCAGGCGCCACCACGGAGGTACATCACAAAGAATCGCTGTCTGTTTTTCAAAAGAGGACACTGTGATCAGAGAGGTCACTGCACATCTGTGTGAGAATTTTCTTCTTTTTTTAAATGAATGCTCAAGTCCTTTTGTCATTGTATCAGACTAATGGTTAGGCATCTGGTTTCTGGTCTGGACTTTGCCACTTCTGGCCCTACCATCTTGGGTATATCCTTCACTTCTCTGACCACAGTGTCCTCTTTTGAAAAAGAGACAGCGATTCTTTGTGATGCACCTCCGTGGTGGCGCCTGAGGGTCTGCTGAGATGAGGAGCAGGTACTGTAGTGTATAGTGAATTAATTGATGTACTGGTATAGAGAATGTTTTGTCTAGAAGCTGTTTACCACGCATGCGCCATCTCTCCTTCTACCCCACTCACTGTTAACTGGCCGTGCTTGGGAGGTGCCCTGACAGTCCCATCTTTGCACCTGCATGTCTGAAGGTCCAGGGAATTTATTCCCCAGGTGAGTATTGAGAGCTGCGGGCTGGGATCCCGGCCCAGTGTCCTGCCTGCCAGCCTTTTTTGTCACCCCAGCCCAGGGGTCTGCTTTCAGGCCAGTTCTTCTCCAATGCCTATGTCAGCTCCAGGGCCTTCCTGCCTACCAGTGAGAGGTTTGTCACAACAAGTTGGCCCACAAGTGGTTTGGGCCCCTGGGGTCTTATTTTTTTGCTGTTATTTCCTCTTCCTAAAAATAGCATTTTCTATCTTTAGTGCCTAGTTTAGAATAAGACTATTTGTTGATCAGAGGTTAGGGCAGCAGACTTCCTGGTTGCAAGTGCCCCGTGAGTCCTAGGTTCCTATAGCCTCTGGGAAGTGGGGACCCTGATTTAGCAAGAGGTGGTTCATTGGTAAAGTTAAATTCAAATTTAATTTTAAAAGACTAGGAGAGCTGGGCTCAGTGGCTCAGCCTGTAATCCCGCGCTTTGGGAGGTCAAGGTGAGTGAATTGCCTGAGCCCGCGGGTTCGAGACTTGCCTGGGCAACTTGGCGAGACTTCATCTCTACAATAAATCAAAAAAATTAGCTGGGCATGGTAGCGCGCGCCTGTAGTTCCAGCTACTTGGAAGGCTGAGGCGGAAGGATCGCCAGAGCCCTGCAGGTCGAGGCTGCGGTGGTTGGGAGCGGCCACTGCACTCCAGTCTGGGTGACAGAGTGAGACTCCAACTCAAAAAAAAAAAAGACTAGGAGAAAAATATGTACAGAGTAGTTAGCCAGGAAAAACAGCCTGTCACACCAACTTGAACCAACCTGTCCTCCTACGAGAAGCAGTGTCCTGTTTTGTTCCGTGCTACCTCAGCCCATCACTGCTGGAGTCCCATTTCTTAATTACCTCTACTGATAGGCATTTTTTGCTAAAGAAAGAGTGACTCTGTCTTCTTCAGGGGTTTTGCCTTTCCTCAGGTCCTCCTGTGGTGTGTGTGCTGATCCCACGGGGACTTGGCCTGGTGCTCTTGCCTGAGAGCATGGTAGATGCCAGCTGGACCTGGTCCCCCATGTGTCTCCTCTGTGGGTGAAGCTCCCCTTTGAGCACCATCCTGGTGTCTCTTTCAGTTGCTGCCCAGATGCTTCCCATCTTTCCTAGCTTGCTAAGTCTCTCGGTGATTCTGAACCACAGGGCCAGGTGCAGGAGGGTGTAGGTGAGATGATGGCATGGTCTGGTGTAGGGAGTGTCCTCAGGTTTGTGGCTTAGTGGCCAGGAGCTCAGGTATTGAAGTCAGGCAAGCTTGGGCTCCGTTTCCAAGTAAAGGAAACTCAGAGTGAGTTCTTCAACCTCTCCTAGCCTCATGTCTATAAAGATGATATTGATAACTCATTTCATAGAGTTCCTGTTCCTGTAATGATGAAATGAATCAAACTAATGAATAGTGCTAGCACATAATAAGATGAATTACAGTAGCACATTTGCTGACCTCTTGTTTTCAGCTTAACGACAGCTACTTGACCACAGCCCCTAAGAAATGCACACACCCTCCTCTCTATAAGTGGAGAAAGTACAGGTGGCACCTAAGATACAGAGGTTCAACCTTGCGTGGTTCAAACATGGTACTGGTTGTCCTGGTTAGTGCTTCTCTTCCTCTCTAGAAGAGGCAGCTTGTTGGGACAGGGCCTTGTTTCTGTCCCTCATGGCTGGTCTTTCCATATTGCCAATTACAAGTTGGTAGTGTCCATAGAACCAGCCTGTGATCCAGCTTTCTAGGCAAGAAGCCCAATACTTTGATTCTTACCGAAGCCTGTGCCTTTTTTTTGACTTGGTTTTGAAGTCTAAGAAAGGAGCATTGTTATTAATTAACTCTCTTAAATCCCTCAAAGTGGTATTTGTAAGACTGGCAATAGTGTCTCAGAATCTCAAGATCTGGTTTTATCTCATGCACTCTACCATGACCAAGGACTCAGAATAATGGGGCCAAAAGCATCCTCAGACATGCCTTTAGCCCAGTTTTTCCCTACAGATCAGCAAACCATAGCCTCTCCACCATTGGCTCCAGGATCAGGGGAGGGCTTAGAGGCCTAGCAGTGAACATTAACTGTTCTAAAGACATGAGGTTGGGAAACACTGATCTGGTGAGACTTTTACACTTTGTGGGCATGCTAGGGATTTTGGTAGCAAGCAAGAGACCCCAATTCTGACCATGTTAGAAAGGAATGTGTTGGAATGCTCTTGGGAAAGGGACCCACAGGGCTGATTGGTGGCTAGGGGCCAGGCTGGGGGATGGGCAAGAAGCAGAGAACACCATGTGGCCAAAGGAACCTTCCCTCTGGTAGCTACTGGGCTTAACCTGCCTCCAGTCAGCCATTTGCCCCTTGCTCCGATTGAGAGAACATATGATTGGCTGATACGAGTTCTGTTTCCACTCCTGGTTGTCCTGAGCTCCTTTCTGGTTCTCTGAATATGGGTATCTGGGATTAATTAGTCTTCCACCAAAACTGCAAATGTAGGAGAAAGGCAATTTTAAAAAGAAGAGACCAGGTGCTCATGCCTGTAATCCCAGCACTTTGGGAGGCCGAGACAAGAGGGTTGCCTGAGCCCAGGGGTTCAAAACCAGCCTGGGCAACTTGGCAATACCTTCTTTCTACACTAAATCAAAAATTAGCTGGACTTGGTGACATGAGCCTGTAGTTCCAGCTACTTGGAAGGCTGAGGTGGAAGGATCACCTGAGCCCAGCATGTGGGAGCTGTAGTAGCTGTGAGCATTGCCACTGCACTCCTGCCTGGGTGACAGAGTGAGACTCCTATCAAAAAACAAAAACAAGAAAAGAAAAAAGCCTAGGATCTCGTTAGTGAGGGAAATGGTTACTAGGTGGGCAGACATCACCATCTGACTCTAGTGGGGGCCAGACTTGGTAACTGGAGTGGTGTGTATTGAGGAAGTGCTTGAAGGGAACTGTGGGAGGACAGGGCTGGGACCAGCTAGTCTGGTCAAGGAACACCTGGTCAGGGGGACACTGGAGGATCAAGAGGCTGGGAAGGTAGAGGCAGGGGCAGTGGTAGAGAGAGGGCAAAAGGGAAAGGTATTCTAGACATGTGAGGTTGGGGGTAAGATGATGTGTGGCCTTCAGAGATGAGAGAAATGAGGAGACGCTCAGGGCCCCCAGAGAGGGAGGGCAGGACTGGGCCAGGGCCCAGGCCTGTGGTGCTGGCCCTATGGCACCATCCTGCCTCTGCTGCTGCCATAGGAGTCAGCTGAGGCAGTCAGGGGGTTCCTGAGTATAAGAGAAGTTTATTCTCAGGTAATGCTTAGGAAAGAGCACCTGTGGCACAGGGGCATCCGTGAGAAACATTTACAGGTTAGTGGTTGAGAAGATGGATGTGGTCCTGACGCAGGAAATGTATGTGGAAGGAGAGGGTAAGAATGGAGAGTGCGTGAGCAATGGAGCAGATGCTGGGTCTGCAGTGAGTGAGTGCAGCAGGAGGAAGTGGTTGGCTTTTCTCTCTCTTAAAACATTCATATTTCTGAAAAATGAGGCTGGACAGCAAACCAGAGGTGGTGGAGAGAGGGGAAAGGGCAGAGAGGGCTGTTAAGTCGTCTCTGTGAAGTCAGGGCATTTTGGAAAGTCCAGTGTATTAGGAGGCTTTTGATCTGCCCACAGAGCACATTGCTCTGAATGACACCCAGGAGGGGCCTCTTCAGTGGAAAATGTGAATTGTTACTTTCAGAGGGAGGTGGGACTTGCCACTGTGTCACATTGGGTGGACAGGGTGGCTCCTACCCATGAGGGATCCTGTCACTCATTCAGGCACTGAGAGATGGTCTTGATGACTGGTTACCTTGCACCTAGGTTTCCCAGTGTTGGTACTCTGTGGGGTGGAAAGTGTTTCTGGCAAAGTCGAGGGCAAAGGCTCGTATGGAATAGTCAGGCTCACAGACCTGTGTGGAAGAGGAAGAAAGCAGTGAGCACTGTGCACTGGCGGCAGAAGAGAATGTTTCATGGAAAAAAAGGGTCATCTGAGTTGGCTGTAGTAACAGAGGAAGGGCATTTCAGAAAGGAAGGACGTACGGGCAGGAAATACAATCATGCCTCCCTCCTGATCACAGCGTTCCAGCAGCCCAGGCCAAATGTCATTGTCGTACTTTACAATTTTGCCACGTTCATTTTCTACCAACTTATTACTCATTTGTTTACTTAAATTGCTTCTAAAACTGTACTTACAGTGGAAGATCAGATCCCTGCTGTGAAGTGCGTGATAGTGTGTGACAGTCGTGGGCTTTGTCATGAGCTCTTCTGATGGAGCTTATGAGCCAGGGCTGACTTTATCTCCTTTACGCAGCCTCCTCTGTCACCAGTGCCATCTTTTGGTTTTTTTTTAAACTTTCTTAATCTTTAGCTAAACAAGTATCTTCGAAATGCCTTCTCTCTATAAGAAGCCAAACACAGAAACAGCACAAGTGCCCTGCAGTGATCCCCTCATCTTAGTTCTCTTTCTAGCAATGGCCTTGTTCATCAGCTTAGTGGATAACCTGCTGGGCCTTTTTCTTGCAGGATTGTTTTGTTGGTTCTATTATTGTTTTACATGTAAATGGTATTGTCTGGTTTTTTTCTGCAGTTTTTTTTTCCCAGAGTGATTTTCTAAGATCTGAAACTTTTGAAATTAATTATTTTAGTACTTAAAAATAGTAAAACCAGTAATATATACGCTTGGTCTAAGGAATTACACAGTCCAAAAGGGACACAAAGCTGACCTTGTCCCTCTGCTTCCAGTGTTGAGTGGCTCTCCACACAGGAGAAAGGCCACACTGCCCCCTGGCCACAGGCTCGGTGTGATCTGGCTCCCATCTCCCACTGTGGCCTCCTCTGCCCTCCTTGCCCTCCTTCCATTCCTGGCTAATTAGCGTCCATTCACCCAAGCCCCCTGCAGTACTGGACTCTGGCACCTCCTCCTCAGATTGGCTTCTGGCTGTGAGCCTCTTGCTGGCAGGGGCAGTGTGAGGTGGGCTGGCAGGAGGTCAGAGCCAGGCTGACTGGGCTCACCGCTGGCCCTGCCTGGGCCTGGTGTGTGACTCGGCATCAGCTCGCCTTTCTGCACCTCTTCACCTATAATTTGAGTTTGTTGGGAGGATGAAGTAATTACTGCATGAAAGGCACTCAGGATGGACCTCTCCCATGGCGAGGGCTCAGTATGAGCCACCCTGGTTGTTCACCTTCATCCCCAGGACCCAGCCCAGAGCCTAGCATATAGGTGTTGGACAAGCGGATGTTAGATAAAGGGAGAAGAGAATAAAGATACACTTGACATGTGGGGCCTGGGACCAGGTGGAGGAGCTGGGATGTAATGTTGCATGCAGGAGAGCTCACCGCAGGTTCTGAGCACATTGAGTAAGGCATGGAGGGTGCTAACTGGGGACTAGTGGCTGGGAGCATGCTGGGGGCCACAAACAAAGACGGGAAGACCACAGGAGCCTCAGTGGTCTCAGATGCCATCTCCCAGACCTTTCTATCTCATAACACCCTCTGCCTGTTATCTGCTTGTCTTCAAATACAGATGCAGGGAGAAGGGAGCCACATGGTGCTGGCATTCGCCCAAGAGGGCTGCAGTCTGGAACCCGTTCCTGGAGGTGCTGTCCCTTGTGTCCAGGGCCTGGAGTGATCACAACAAGTAGCACCTTTTTGATGAGCCCCCGTTTTTTTGCTTGTTTATTTCCAGGCAATGCTACTATGGAGAAGTTAGAAGATTTCATCAACAACATTAACAGTGTCTTGGAGTCCCTGTACATTGAGATAAAGAAAGGAGTCACAGAAGATGATGGGAGGCCCATTTATGCGTTGGTGAGTGCCAGGCAGAGCCTCTGGTGGCATTTGTGGGAAATAAGAGCAGAGCCTACGCCGGACATATGCCCCCGTGTGTAAAGAAAGAGTGGGAGTGCTCTCTGCTTCCATGGGGGCACAGAAAGGACTGAAGCGCAGAAAGAACTGAGGAGGGCTGGCCCCTTGACCCAACCTGCATTTCTGGGCTCACAGCAAGCCTCTGAGGCCTGTGGTGTCCTTGGGGTCATCAGGGTCAGGGTAAGCAGAACTAGAGTCCGGAGCCTCAGTGCTTTTGCCACTGCCCATATGGAGGCTCTGTCTGTGCTTGCTTGGGTTTACTTTTTGCTTTTTGACAGTTCTTTGCAAAGAAGTCACCCCAAATGTATGGAATATTAGGAAGAAAAGAAGAAAATGGGTTTTTTACTTAAACTAAGACATAGAAGCTATGAAAAGAAAATGTGTGCATGAGTGTTAAGGATTGAGACCATTGGGGCCTTCTGTTGTTTTCAGATTTATCCTTGCAGCTAGGGAACAGGGTGAAATGAGGAGGGGGAAGCTGGCAGCCCCATCCAGGCCCACACTCATAGAGGAGCACTCTAGTCCAGGGTTTCCCAAATCCTAGATCATAAAAAAAGCGTTAGACAGCCAAATAACTATGGAAATGCTGAGTAAAGCCAAGTAAAGCAGATTTTTTTTTTTCTGAGTTGGAGTCTCACTCCTTCACCCAGGCTGGGGTGCAGTGGCATGCACGCTCACAGCCACCCCAGCGTTGACTTTCTGGGCTCCAGCAATCTTTCCGCCTCAGCCTTCTAAGTAGCGGGAACTACAGACGTGCGCTACTACGCCCGGCTATTTTTTATTTTATTATAGAGATGAGGTCTCTCCAAGTTGCCCGAGCTAGTCTCAAACCCGCAGGCTCAGGCAATCCATTCGCCTCGGCCTCCCAAAGTGCTGGGATTACAGGCTGAGCCACCGAGCCTGGTCAGATTTCCTTTTCTTTTTTTTTTTTTGAGTTGGAGTCTCACTCTGTCGCCCAGACTGGAGTGCAGTGGCCGCTCCCAGCCACCGCAGCCTCAACCTGCTGGGCTCTGGTGATCCTTCCGCCTCAGCCTTCCAAGTAGCTGGAACTACAGGCATGCGCTACCACGCCTGGCTAATTTTTGATTTATTATTGTAGAGATGAGGTCTCACCAAGTTGCCCAGGTGGGTCTCGAACCCGCAAGCTCAGGCAGTCCACCCACCTCAGCCTCCCAAAGGCGTGGGATTACAGGCTGAGCCACCGAGCCCGGCCAGATTTCTTTAGTACAGACTTCTCAGTGCCTTTTGCATTTGAAGCTTTATTAACATGCAGACAAGTTTCCCAAATTTATCTGAATTTGGAAAATATTGTATAACCTTTGAGTTCTAAAATCTCCGATCATCAGGCATGTGACTGAGCTAAAGATTAAAGTCTGTAATATAAGACCTGTTACAAGTTCATCCCTGTGCCCTCAGTGCATGGATACAGGAACCCCATGCCTAGCAAGAGAGATGGAAGGGAGGGACAGGGAACCAACTGCACATTAACCTGACCACATCAGCCGACTTGTTTCCTAGGTGAATCTTGCTACAACTTCAGTTTCCAAAATGGCCACGGATTTTGCAGAGAATGAACTGGATCTGTTCAGAAAGGCTGTAAGTATAGTAACTTCCATTGCCCAGTGGTGGGGTTTCTTAGGCAAAAGTTCTGTCTCCATCATTAGAAGTGGCAACTGCAATCTTTGAGGGTCACTGGGGGATACGGGTCACCACTGCTGTCTGAGAAAGGCCTTTGCCAGGAGATGTCCTCATCTGGAATTCACAGCCGCTGGGTGATTGCTGGGGAGGCCACCATGGCTGCCTGGGAAGGAAGGGCTGGGCTGGCTGTGAGCCCCGATGGAATGTGCAAGAGCAGGCCCTCACAGGTAGTAACAGGTGTTCCTGCCTAGCTGCTCAAAGTGCTTTCCGGAAGTGGCAGCACGTCACAGCCTGGGAGCTTGTTACAAAGGTGATCCCAATCTCCACCCCAGACTGTTGAATCTGAATCTGCATTTTTACCAGATGTCCACTGGATCATGTGCACGTGCACATTTGAGCGCCCGGCTCTACTAGGCTGCGAAGCTATTCAACTTAGACCTCTTGTCGCCCACCTGGCTGAGCACCTGGCTAAGAGTGGGTCTCAAACCTAGATGCAATGATAATAGCTGCAGAGGCAAAAAAGTAATTCAGATATTGTGGCCTCATTCCAGATCTGTCGAATCCAAATCTCTGAGGACCAAGTGCTAACATTTTTCCTTCTGAATCTTCTGTGAGCAGCCAAGGTTGGGAAGCAAGTGCTGAGACGAGTGGCCCATGTCCATGTGTGTGCAGGAAGCTGTCTTCCCCAGGGGTTCCTGCCCTGGCCCTCAGTCGACGTTGCTTCTGTCACTTCCATTCTCTCACTACCTCTGCCCCCACCTTTCCTGGCTCTAGCCTGCCACTGAGGCCAGCTGTAATGTCCCACCTACCTCCTTCCTGAGTAGAGAGTTGCCACCTCATTTATTTAGTCATTCATTTCTCAGCTTTTCTACCTTCAGGGAGTGGGAGCAGGGGCAAGAGAGGCAAGGTGACCCTTCTTGATTTTGAACATTAAAGTGGTTTTTTGGGGATGATGTTCTGGCTCTTGATGCATGTTCTCAGGTGGTTTTCATGAAGTGTCATGCCCATGTGCAGTTCTGCCTGTGATCCGAGTGGTTTACTGCCTCCCTGCCAGAGTTATATTATCACCTAGAAGTTGTTTTTGCTGATTTAATAGACGAACATGATACCTACTCTTTCTTCCAGCTGGAACTGATTATTGACTCAGACACTGGCTTTGCGTCATCCACAAACATTTTGAATCTGGTTGATCAACTTAAGGGCAAGAAGATGAGGAAGAAGGATGCTGAGCAAGTGCTGCAGAAGTTTGTGCAAAACAAGTGGCTGATTGAGGTACTTTGTCTCATGGCTTGCTTCCCCAGCCTGGCTCACTTTTCTGAGTGAATAACAATTTTTCCTCCAAAACCATATTTGTACCTCACTGATGTCTGTTGAACCCGGCTCTCATGGGTCCCTTATCTACTTTTAACACATTATCACAGTTACCTGGTGGGGAAGATTTGGACCCCACCCCACTCACTCACACTGTCTGTCCAGTGTGCCTCAGCCAGAAGTGGCAGAGCCAGGGACTGCACCCAAGGACTTGGATTTCAGGATTGAGCCTATGGCTACAGACTGTGAGCAAGGTGGTTCCGTGGGCGAGGACATAGTTCAGCATCTGACCTACATCTGTAAAAGGGAGCACTAGATTCCTCCTCAAGGATGTGTGAGGAGCAGGAGGGAGACAGTGCAGTAAAGTGCTTATGCTGGGCCGCCTAGCATGGAGGAGGTGGTACAGGAACTGCTGTTGCTGCCATCGTTGTCACTGTGGTGTTATGTCACTCAGGGCCAGTACTCCTGGCTCTTCCACCTAGACAGTGACCCCGAGGAGCAGAGAGAAAGCACAGCACACTTTAGGAGAGGAGCAGTGGAAAACTGGGAAGGACCAGCCTGCAGATCCGGTTTCTGGGTGCTGCCCACCTCCCAGACGCTACCCCCATGTCTAAGCCCTGCTATTTGGAGCAGAGCAAATGTTTCAGTTCTTTTTCCACAAAAGTCATTACTGTTTGCAAGAAGCCCTGGCTGTCAGTATTTGTCCAGTGTACCACAGCTGTGCTCCACAAGTACCCATGCCCGTGTCGTTCAGGATGTGCTCCCACACTTCCTCGCTTGGTGGTCAGACTCATGGCCGGAGGCTGCTGCTTGTGGCTGCAGCGATTTTTCACTTCCTTTTCAGGGAAAGCTTGCTTCTGGGTTGTGGTAGTTTGTGTTGTGAGTTACTGATTTCTATGTAGGGTGGGCCTATCCTGGCACCCTCACCCAAATTTAGTTCCTGGGGTGCCTGGTGGGAGGAAAAGGCTGGAGAGGCCATGGGGTGAGGGTGGGACTAGGGGCTCCTGTGAGTGCCCAGATCTGCGAGACACATTTATATGTGTTATGTCCTGAGTCCATCCACTGCCCTATGACAGGTCTGTGAGCTCAGTTTTTAGCAGACAGACTGTGGCTCAGTGGTCTGGGTGATGCCCAGTACCCTGAGAGTGGCAGAGCTGAGGTCAGGCCTCTGAACAATGTGACAGTGGCTTTTTCTCAGTTTTCTTTCTTTCTGGGCTATATTTGGCAATATGGAACATTGTCGGGCAGCTCAGGTTATAACTGACCATTCTTTCCTGTGGTGCAGTCTCTCTTTGGGCTGGGCTCCTAGTGCAGAATATAGAGCCTGGCACCTTAGGTACTCAGTAAACGCTTGCTGAATGGATGACTAGGCAGGTGGATGAAGTTCCAGAGGAATGGAGTTTAAAACTTACAAAAATGATACAAGACAAACTTCCTCATTATAGGAAGATTAGAAGACATCTAATGCATCCGTAGAAGCTACCATTAGCTCAGGTGCTAGAGCTAAGCACTCTGCTATCCCCGTTCACAGCCTCTGCCTCCTGCCTCACACGGAGTGAACATGCAGAGCTAGCATTCCCCGAAATCCTTGTGGTACATCTCTCAGGGCGGTGCTGACTTTAGCATCGGGTTTTCCCTTTGCCCACCCTTTGCTGCATGGAGAGGCTAGTGGCAGAGAGGGAAGACCTCACTTCTGGAGCCTGTTGGACTGAGCTTTGGAGCCAGGCCTGTAAACCTGTGTACCTGTGCTGTCCACAGGTGCTGGTACTGCCTTCCCCAGAAAGAGCTGCAGAGAGAAGGAGGGAGTGGAGGATCTGGGAGCGGCGTGGGAGGGAGTGCTGTGGAAGCAGTATGCTGGCCCCTCAGTCCTGGTGCCAACAGCTTCTGCAGGACTGTTCTTGTTGCCTTTCTGGCACCCCGTGGGGGTGTAGTGGTAAGCCATACCTCCAGGTCCTCTACCACCTCTGGCTAGCAGCTTTTTGTCTCTGAGACTGTTTCCTTCCCCAAAGGATGTGGATATTGATGCTCCCAGTGTTTTTCCTGAGAGTTAAGTGCTTTCTGCCCTGGACAGCCTGGTGAGGGTGGCCGTGAGATCTGCAGTACTTTGGAGGAGCTGCCGAGGATGGGGGTGGGGTTCTGGCTGACCCCCAATAAGCCTTTCAGAGGCAGCACCTCGGTCAGAGGAACCATGTTTCTAAGTCTTAGCCTCAGCTTTCTGCAGACTTTTCCACTGACTTAGGTCATTCCGGGTTGACATATCACCCCAGGGAGACTTCTCACCTGAAGAGCCCTGTCCTGTGCAAAACTCTGGCCTGGCCTGGAGGTTCCAGTCCATGAGAAGGCCCTGGGGTGGTAGGTGGTTGGGTCCAGCCGGTGAGGCCGCTGAGAGCAAGTGTGGCTTGTTGGTGCTCGGGTATCTGCTGACTGGCTGCATCTCCGTACATCCTACGGTCTGCTCCCTGCGCAAAGTCCCTGCCTCGAGGTGTCTTGCGGCTTGGCTTGCCCCGCCCTGGTGGGCTGACAGGACTGAGTGAGGCCGTGAATGATAAGCCTTGGGCACAGTTTCAGGCACACAGTAAGTGCAGCTCACACATTTGAGTCTGAATCTGAATTTGAACTTGTTCACCAGAACATTAGGTATCCTCCTTGGAGATCAGTGCACAGTCTACTCAGCCTTCCCTCAGTTATTTATCATGGGAACACCAAGGGCTGGGCCCCACACCAGGTGCTGGGGACATAAGAGTAAGCAAAATCAGACCTGGTCCCTGCTCTTGTGGGGCTCACGGTCTGGCAGGGGAGCTTAAGATCAGTCAAACAATCATCTCAGTGAAGTGGAGTTGCAGGTGGAAAGGAAGCATGGTTTTATGATAGCTTTCACAAAGGAACTGGCCTTCAGCAGAGGAAATGACACTTGAGCTGAAGGCTGTGTAGCAGTCACTTGGAGTTGGAGGTGGGGGATTCTCAGACTGTGCAAAAGCCAGTGGCCAGAGGGGCACAATGTGCTCAAGAGGCTAGGGCCAGGGTGGTCCAAGCACAGGACTGTGAGGCGAATGGACAAGGGGAGCCTGGGGGATGGGCATGTTCGGGACTTGGCTCTGCAGCCCTCAAGTGCTGGGAAGCCTGGATGACCTAGGTAGAGAGGGCCGGGGCCGGGCTTGTGTTGCAGAGAGCGTGTTGCTGTGGAGAGTGGGCTCAGAGAGAGCAGGAGGAGGCCGTGGACAGGGAGGTGGCTGTGGTGGGACCAAGAGGTGGCTGTGGAGTTGGAGTGCATGGGAGATCTGGGCACTGTTGAGAAAGCCACAGCCACAGGACCCCATCGGTGGCAGCCATGGTGCAAGACACAAGTTCATTGTGCGCCAACCTCTCTCCACTTCTGAAACCCATTCACCCGCCCTCTCCAGGGCCCTGCTCCATACTATTTGCCTTGTATCTCCCTCTGGAGGGTCACCTGGTCCCTCCAAGCCAGGTTGCACCAACACCCCATCCCTGGGAATGGAGGCAGGAGCAGGGGTTGTCCAGCTGTTGGAGATGGGAGTGGCAGCTCTTGCTTGTGAGAATTTGAAGGTAGCAGAGAAGGAGGTGAGGGCTCTGGGGAAACTTGGCAGGCCTCAGTGGTGCCATCTTCTGGCAAGGCCTGAGCCATATCCTGCCCAGTCTGACCCCAGTAGGCTTTAGTGTGTCTTCACCCAGGCCCCCATCCCCCATGCTGGCACCACCCTGCTCCCCACCAGGGAGGAGGGTCAGATGGTAACAGGAATGGTGACAAGTTCACTTCCCAGTCCATTAGCTGACCATGATGCAACATGGACTTGACCTGTGTGGGCTTCTGTGACATTTGTCTCTGTTGGGTCTCCCTCAGACCTGCCTCTTTCCTGTGACTTGGCCATGGGGCGAGCCAGGGCAGCTGTGTTGTTTGGGTGCTTCCTGGCTCTCTTAGTTTTCATACTGTGTGACGTGGTCTGTGCCTAGAAGGGGGAACCAGGAGGCCCAGTCTCCATTGGAGGCTCTGCTGCCCACAGTGTGAGTTGGAGCCTGCACCTGCCCTCTCTGTAAAATGACGTGCTCTCGGATAGTCCCTGAGGAGGTTCCAGGCGTCTGTGCTGGGAGGCCCTGGAGATGTGCTTTTAGGGAGTGAGGTGGGGCGGCTAAGGGAAAGGAATGGAGGCAGTGAGTCCCCACTATGGGGAGACTGCCTTTCTGTGGGTCTCCGTGTCCTCACCTGCAGGAGGGTTGTGGCTGTGCCACCTGGGCTGCAGTACAGTCAGAGTGTCACGTCTTAAGGCACGAACAGGGTGCTGAGAAAGGCAGCAGTGGGGGAGCCTCCTCCATTGCCTTTTAGGTTTTTGCCTGGTTTTCCAAGGCTCTGCTGAGGGGTCCTGGCTGAACTCAGTGCTTGGCCGGGGTTGGTGAAAACCTGCTGTGGTAAGGCACACCCAGACCTGTGCGTCTTCCTGGACTCTGGCTGTGGGATGGCAGAGGGAGCAAAGATACCGAGTGGGGTGAGGGCCTGGCTGAGGGTGGCTGCCACCTGTGTGTCCCTGCAGAAGGAAGGAGAGTTTACCCTGCATGGCCGGGCCATCCTGGAAATGGAGCACTACATCCGGGAGACGTACCCTGATGCTGTGAAGATCTGCAACATCTGCCACAGCCTCCTCATCCAGGTACCATGGGGGCCCCAGGCTCTGCACAGGTACTTTCCAGAACTCTCACTCTCACTCCCCAGCCCTCTGGCATTGCTGGGGTGTCCTGATGGGAGCTGACGGAGACCATCTCCCCAGACATGTCAGATGCTGCTCCCACTGCCCATATTGATGTGCTGTCTTTCTTCTTCCCTGTCCTGCTGTCCTGGTCCAAGGACTCTCACTTGCTCTGTTTTCTTCAGAAGGCTTTCCTGAGTCTTGTGTAACCTGAGTTAACTCGGCAGTCTCGTGGTGAATGTGTTTCTGTGTCGATTGCTATTTTCCTGTCATCCGTCTGACCCTGATGGGGCCTCACAGCTATTGAACCAGTGCTAGACATTTGTATTTCCTTTCTAGCCCTTACCGTTTCGCAGTTGTATCTGTTTATGGTTGCAGTTGCTGTGTGGGCCTCTTCACATGTGTCCTGGCACTTGATGGTTATTTCCTGGGGTCCAGTTCCTAGAAGTGGAATATTTAGGACAAAATGTGCATTTTTAAAAAAGCTTTTGATCCACATGGCCACACTGTCTTCTGAAAAGCTATGGCTGTCTACACTCCACCTGCAGGGTCTGCGTGCAGGAGCCTGAGACCTGCAGGGTCTGGCCTTGAGAGCCTGTGGCTTCTTCTGCTGTGTTTGTTTGTAATAACCCTGCTGCACTGAGGACTTGGGAGCTTCATTAGTAGTAAAGTCGGACCTGGAGACCTGCTGGCCATGTCCCTTGCAGCCTCTCTGGAGGTTTGTGAAACACGGGGTGTGCACGAGCTCCAGGTCATCAGCCTTCTTTGTCTCAGGGTCAAAGCTGTGAAACCTGTGGGATCCGGATGCACCTACCCTGCGTGGCCAAGTATTTCCAGTCAAATTCTGAACCACGCTGCCCCCACTGTAATGACTACTGGCCCCACCAGGTGCCAGGTGAGTGCTCCCTGAGGTGCTCACAGGAGGGGCTGGGGCAGCAGAACTCAGTGCTTGGCTCTGGGGAGCCCTTGGAGACGGGGCTCTTAAGTTCCCTCGAATCCCATGAGCAGCTGCTGCAGGAAGTGAAGGCTGGCCTGCTCACATAGTTTCAAAGGACTCACTAGAACCCGGTTGAAATTCCAGCGCACATGGTTTAGACAGGGCTCTCTGGCAGCCATCTCAGGAGGGGTATGTGACAGCAGCGTCTGCTGTTCCTCTATGAATGGGAGCTAGTTCTACCTCCCTTGCAGGCTGAGAAGGAGGGTTAGCCATGAGAAATGGTATAGAGAACACAGAGTCCTTGGCATAGGACGCATAGCTGTTGGCCCAAGCTGGCGTCACTATGCCACCAGCCCCTCCATTCACTGTGTCTTCCTGACCTTTTCTGTATGCAGAAGTCTTCGACCCTGAGAAGGAAAGGGAAACTGGCATCTCCAAGTCAAACAAAAAAGTCCTTGCGGTCCAGGCAGCGTTAGTTGTGCCCGCTGAGGGCTCATTGCCTGGAGGCCTGCCCGCTGCAGCCCTGTCTGAAAGAGAGGCATCAGTGTTTCCTGTTCCACGAACCACCTCCCTTTTCTTTACGTTCATGGTTAATATCTTTGGAATAAATCGATCCTAAGGAGTCACTGCCACCTGTGTGTGTGGTCTTGTGCCTCTGTGTATGAAGGCTTGTGTCGTGGCCTTTCCTTCCTGGAGTTGAAGGGATAACTCAGACACCCTTGGTTGGGGTTCAGCTGGTGAAGCCAGCAGAGCTCCTGCACTGACCTGGGGCAGCCCACTGTCCTCACCCAGGGGGGCTTTGCCATCAGTCCCCCTTAAGTCAGTTGTTCCTCTGGGACTTGGCAGCCACTGGGGCCTGTGTACAGTGCTCCCTCTTCCGGTCGCTCTCCGCTCAGGGGCCTGCCACTCCTGGACTGCGAGCCTTGGTCTCCCCAACTCCCCAATCTGGACTCTCCCTAGCCCAGGGTCCAGACTAAAGGGGTCCACTGGCCTGAATGGGCATGAGGCCAGGAGTCTGGCGGGATGCGTGCTGTCCCTCACTAGGCCCCTGGCCCCTCTAGTGATCAGCAGCCCCACCCATCCAGGCGCTTCGGCCTAGATCCTCCTCCTACTGGGCCTCCTGCATCCTGGCATCACCAGATCCTGTCAGCATACCTACCAAACAGGTCCCAGGCCAGGTCCCAGCCCTGCACCCACACCCTGGCCCTGTGCTCCTGCAGAAGACCCTCTGATGGCTCCAACTGCTCCATTCAGGTAAGGCCCCAGGCAAGGCCCCTGCTGTCTCTGCCACTTCCTGCCCTCTGCTGTTCAGGGTGCTTGCTTGCTTCCTCCACCCGGCTTCTCCCCTGGGGCCTGTGCAAGGTGCTCCCTCCGCAGGTCACTCTTCCCTCTGGGGCCTGTGGCTCCTGGCTAGCCCCTGTCCGTCCTTAGGCTTGGTCAGCCTCTCACTGCTACAGCTCTTATCCTGCTCCCTGCACTTTCCTGGGCTTCACACTAGCTACCGCACCATTGTAATTCCCTGACTCCCTGCCTCTCTTCCACCCCCTTTATCTGGGACAGAAAAATCGAACAGACTCAAATAAGGGAGGACTTGGTCAAGGGTCCCTTCGGGAGAGGCTTGGTCTAGTGGTCCAGTGATGTCATCTGCACTTCTGTCTCTGCTTTCGTTGAGCTGGCCTCTGGGAAATGCAGCCATGTTCTTCATGGTAGCAAATGGCTGCTGTGCTTCCAGGCCTTGTACACTCAGGCCCCAGTGCTGAGGAGGGCGAGTCTCACTGAGCGGCTTCCCTCACCCCAGCAAGCTTCCTCCTGGCTCACAGCTCCCATGTGGAGGCTGGCAGAAGTGGGGAAGGATAACTCAAGTGTCACTGGAAGATCAAACTCATCCAAGGTGGTGCTGAGTAAGCAGGGGGTTCCCGAAGCAAACTGAAGACACTGTTACCAGGCAGGACTTGGTCAAGGGTCCCTTTGGGAGAGGCTTGGTCTAGAGGCAGGGGAATGAACCGTGGACACTAAGTCGGTAGGTGGGCCGCCCATGCAGTAGGGACGCTCTGCCATGTTGTCCTCCATGAGCCGGCTGCAGAGCAGCATCTGGGGTGCGGCGCATGAGGACACCTGCTGAAGGAGGCTCACCCTCCCAGACTGGAGTCCAGGCTCCTAAGCCCTCACGCCCACCTCCCCAGCACTGAGGCAGCCTGATTGGGGCAAAGACACGCCCACTGGTAAGCCCAGTGGACACTAGGCTAGGAGGGTAGTCCAGTAGGCGTGTCTGGAGGTCAGCAGAAGCCAGGCCCAGCTGGCAGAACCAGAAAGGACTGCTTGGAAGGGTAGCTTGCAGAAACGACAGGAAGGCGGAATCAGGCTAGAAAAGACCCTTGGACTCAGGGGTCCTGGACGGCCCTGGCCTGTGCATCCATCCTTCCGACACACTTTCAAGATGCAGGTCCAGGCAGGGAGTGGCGATTTACAGACCCTGTGGGACGGTTCTCCCTGGGGGGAGGTGGCTTCCAGAATGCGATCAGCGATCAGTGTGCTGTTCTGAGGAAGGGAAGACGGACGCCAAGAGGCAAAAAATACCACTGTCAGGAAGGACCAGGGCCATTCGGGACAGCCATCTCCCTGCTTTCCTAGTCACCATCAATAAGAGACATGTTCATACAGCTTGGGTGAGTCCTCACTGGTGAGCCAGGAAGCCTCTGAGCCCCTTTCCGCTGGGGACATTGGCCCTTCTGCTACTAGTCTCCCTTACCTCCATCCCCTTCACCATGACACCAGTGTGAACATCCCACAACAGGCATCGGCACTTCCCAACTAAAACTGTCCTGCAAGCTCCTTGCCTGGCATTCAAGGCCTTTGTGGTCTGGCCCAGCCCATCCCACCCACCCTCTCATCCACTGCCCTGCTCTTCCACTGGTGCCCTGACCTTGTCACTCAGGGATTATTGACTGGCCTGGTGCAGCTCACTGCTCTCAGCTCCCAGTGTCCCCCTTCCAGGCCCTTGTCCACACAGCAGCAGAATCAGACCACTCCCTGCCCCCACAACCCTTGTGCCTTCCCACAGCTGGTACCTCTAGGCCTTGTGGCCTCCGCCTCCCTTCCCTATTCTCCCCTCCCTCTGCTCCAGTTGACTGGCTCCTTCTTCCTCCGCAGGCTAAGGCTTTGTTCCCTCAGGGCTGTTGCACTGGCTGTTGGGAGCTTGGCCTCAAATCTCATGGCCACTCCTGGATGCCTGGTCATTCACACTTTCTATTCAAATGTTGACTCTCAAAACCTCATGGCCCCACCAGTCCATCCCTTGCTGCCACTTTCTGTTACCCTGTTCTGTGGTCCGCCTGGCACTCACCACAATCTAACCCCACCTTACTTTATTCTTGTCTCCTTACTGGACATCCCCACACCACGAGGGCAGGGCCTTCCCTGGCTCGCTGCCATGTGGCCAGTGTCTGGCATCAGACTGTGGCCCTGAGCGGGCCTCTCCATGTCCCGGGTGGGCAGGAAGTCCTTTGCTCATGCCTCTCCTTGGCTCTGTGACCAGCTCTCTCTGGCACTTTGATTTCAAGCCGACTTCAGAACCCACTTTTCTCAGAGGCTGAAGCCACCCTCTAGCCAAGAAGAGGTCCTCTTCTGTGCCTCCCATCTGATAAGGGACAGCTGCTTGAGGCAGTCAGGCTACATTTCAATGAAAGTGGCACACTACACCACAGACGGGCCATGGTGCCTGCCAGCTGGGATAGGTGGGATCATCAGGTGGGGCCACTGGACGCTAGAGCCAAGCCCGCTGCCCTTCTGCTGGGGAAGCGGTGCTGGCTACCCATGCGGGCCGTCTTCTCTCCAGGCCTGTCTTCAAAGGAGGAAAGAATGAAGTCAGGCAGAGACTCGCTGAGATGCAGCCACGGTGGGAGAGCAGATGGGGTGGGGGGGTGAGGAGAAGGCCTGAAGCCTGGTCCTCCTCGGAGACCACACCCCCACCTGCCTCCTTTCCTGTCTCTGGGTTTTGTTTGTGCTTGAACGGGCTTGTGCTGGGTTTCCATCACAACCAAGCGAGTCCCAGCCCATCTGACACCTGGGGCCTGCAGGTCTGTGGACTCCTGCAGCTCAAGTGCCTCTCGCCATTTCCTTCATCCCACCTGGGCTCTGCGGGCCCACTCACTGTGCAGTTCCCTCCACCTTGAAGCCCTCTCCCCATCTCCTTGGCACTTCCTATGCATCCTTCCAGACCCAGTGCCAGCCTCTGTGCCCCACCATATCCCATGCCACCCTTCCTCCTTTGTGGGCCTACATCTTGGGCTGGGATTACTGTGTTCGAGTCATCTCCCCTCCCTGGTACCTCCTGTCCTGCTCACCCCAAAATGGGCAGCAAGGAAATTGGGTTGAACAAATGGTTTTAAAAATAAAGTTATTTTTTACTGCTTACATTGTTGAGAAAACTTGAAATTATACAGAAATATTAAACACCTGGAGTCTTACAATTGGCTTAAATACAGCCCCAGTTTCTCTGTGGGCATGCACATAAACACACATGTGAACATGTATACACACACATGTACACATGTGTGTACAAAAAGGCCAGTATTTAAAAACTCAAGAACATAATGTGTTTTAATCAACACGACACAGCATTTCTTCATAACCTTAAGAATTCTAAGCGTCTGTGGCTGAATAATATTCCGCAGCACTGATGGGCTGTTTCTTACCCACATGCTTTAGGACATTTCCAGTGTCCTGCCATCACAGTGCTGTGACGGTCACCCCTATACCTACATCCTCAACCACCTTGCGGCAATTTGCTGAAGCTGGGTTTCTAGTAGAGGGATCACTAGACCCAGAAGCATGCACGAACGCTCAAGGTTCTTGCTAAACTTCTGCCAGGCTGACCCCCACCAGGAGGACAGCCCCACTCTCCTCAGCACTGAGGGTGAGAGTTGGAAACACCTTGGCTAATGTAGCAGGTACCTTTGTTTCAATTTGCGTATCTTTGAGTAGGTTGTAATGTTTTTTAGGTTTACGAGCTTCTAAATTTCTTCTTTTGAGATTTGTTTTGGAATGAATGACTCTTGATTTCAAGGTCACTTGGTGTGATGTCACCAGTGCTGTAGAATTGTCCACCAACTTGTGATCTTCCTACCCGGTGGAGCAGAGGTGTTCTCTGGTGCCCGCTGTTGGGACATGCCAGCCTGTCTTCAGGCAGAGGGCCAGGGAAGTCTTAAAGGCCAAATATAAACAAAACAAAACTTTGTATACACAACAAAACAAGCTCACAGAAAGCCAGAAGCTGCAACTGGGCCACACAGGCTTCTCCAGGGCATAGGTTCGGGTACCGCTTGTCTCCAGACTCCAAGGACCCAGAGCCAAACTGGGCCCAGCAGTGCATGTGTACACGCCGAGTGCTGTTTGCATTCAGGCCCTTCAATCCCGACCCTGGCTATGACCACCAGAAGCTGACCGAGAAACTCAAATCCAGAGCCCGCACATAATGCCAGTACTTGACCGGAATAAATAGGATCTCACCGGGGGACAGGATGCATGACAGGAATGGGGCCTCGGCAAACTGGGGGAACTTCTCTAAGTCGGGATTCTCCACATCCACCTGAAGAGAGAAAAGAAGTCACTGTCTCCAGGGACAGCAAGGAGAAGCTGCAGTGTCACACACTGGGGTCCCGAGTGCCCACCTGGCTCGTGTTATGAAGAAGGTGTGTCTCGTGAGGATATACAGCACCTGACTCCTGCGGTGAGTACAGCCGGATGTACTTCCTCCCCATCACCTGGGAAGAGAGGCTCCATCAGGCAGCTGGCAACCTCACTCTGCCACACCCCACCTGGCCTCTGCCTTTCCACATGCTGTTCCCAGTGCCCAGTCTGCGCTTCCCCATCACACGAGAGCTTAGAGTTCCACGAGTATATTTTTCCTCCGGATATATTAAGAATCGACAACTTCATTGTTGTAGCCAACAACTGGGCACTCGACTGCGCCAAGCACGGTTTAAGTGCTTTATGTATATTAACTAATTTAATCTTCACAACAACCCTCTGAGGTGGTTTCCTTCATCTCTATTTTACAGGTGAGGAGAGTGAGGCACAGAGAAGCTAAGTGAACTGCCAAGCTCAAAAAGCTGAGAGGTGACAGAGCAGGTGTCCACGCAGGCAGGCTGGCTGCCAACACCCGGCTCTTAGCCTCTCTGTACCACCTCTTTTGGCTGGTCTGCTGGACTAGAATGTTCTCAGGCATTAATCCTCTGTGTCTGTGAAACCAAGGTGGTCTCACAGCAGTAGAGAGAATCCCTCCCTCCCCACTCTGCAGCAAACACATCTGCTCCCCTGTCCAGGTCGCAAGAAAAACCCATCCAGTGGCTGCAAAAGCTCCCTCCCCCCATTCCCTCCTCATGGGGAAGCTGGCCTGGCTGGGATAGGTGGCAGGCAGGGGGAAGGCGAGGAGACACAGATACAGTGGGCAGCGGGGCTGCAAGCCAGGCGCTTGCTCCTGCCAGCTTGGGAGAAGCCACTTCTGGAGGCAGCCCCGACTGGAGGGGGCCCTACCCTGGCCTGGTGGCAGTCCTCGGCTTTCCTTTTTGTCCCCATCCCTTTCTGTGTGGCTGTGTTTCTTTTTGAGAGCCTGGCTGAAGGCAGACACTGTGGCTGCCGGTGAATGGGCCGGGAGGAGGGAACCCCTGTTCTGGCAGCAGTGCCAACCTGGGCTAGGAAGTTCTGCTGGGGATCCTGGTGAAGCGGGGAGATGGTTCCTTGGGGACCAAACCAGGCGTTGATGGTGATCTCCTCCTCCTCCCCGCTGCCCAGGCAGCAGTAGTCGGGAATGCTGATGTCTTCCTTCAGCTCTGGGATCTGTGGTGTCAGAGAGGACAGGGAGGCGAGACCAGGGCAGGGCAAGAGTCAAGCACTTTGACGACGACATCCGCAATTTAATTGGTGGGAATTTAAAGAACAACTTCAGAAGCAAACATCTACTCATGAGGAAAGAGCTATAATTTCATGTTTGTTTTTATATCGTAGGCATTGATATCAGAACTTTGTACTTAAAAATAAGCCAGTTCATCATTTTCTGAAGAGTTAAATTTTTTAAAAATCAAAGAAAAACAAAAAGAAAGTAGGATCGAATGTTTATTAAATCTGGAAGGGAAGATTTTCCCAAAATCAAAGAAAATAAAAAGAAAACAGGATTGAATATTTATCAAATATCTAGAGGGGATGACTTTCCAAAGTTTACTAGTGGTCAAGGAATCACATTTGGTACATTTTAAGTAAATTAATTACTAAAAAGACCAGCAAACTAGGATACTTACTTGAACTAGCTATAGTGAATAAGGAGTAATGTACAGAGTTGATACAAGTTAATAAGAAAAATGGTAAGATCTCCACACGTAAAGTACACAAATAATCAAAGGACAAAACCAAACAATACATAAAAACAAAAGAGACATAAGGGCTTCAGTCTCATTAGCAATAAACCCAAACTAAACCAACAATGAGTCATCATTTCCCAGTAGGCAAATAAGCAAAGATGCAAATATGGTAACTAGTGGTGGTAGGAACACTGAGGCAGGGCTGCTGGGACATCAGGCGGGGACACGAGTTAGACAGCGCCATGGTCATGTGTCGCGTCCTACAGAGCATTCCAGCCTGACCCAAGAAGAGAGTCTGTGTCAGAATGTGGCTCTCTAGGACCCGGGGGCCTGGAGGAGGCTGTGAGGCGAGGATTCCCAGAGGGACTGGGACAGCGAGGTCGCTCTGCTGTGATACTGTTACGGGAAAGCAGCAGTCGCCCTGCTAGTGTTTTCGTATGCCCCTACTTCCGCGGCCAGCCCCACCCCTCTTTTGGACAGTCTGGCACTCTGACATCTTTGTGAGAGAACGCCTATGTGAGAGGTGTGGATTCTCTTAAGAAGCCCAGGGTGGGCACAGAGTATCTGTTCTCATTCCCGGCAGAAACCACCCGGTGGGGAAGGCATTGGGCAGAATCTGTGCTCTGAGAATTGGCGATGCAGGAGGGTGAAGTAGCTTCCTGTGCCTGCACAAAGCACCAGCCAGTTGTGTGATCGTGGAGGGGCGGAGCGGGCTGTGGCATCTGGTCTCCTTTAGAATCAGGACCCTTGCTGATGCCTTGTGACCCACCTGGGTCTCAGAGTACAGAACCCACTCCTGCTGACTAAAACCTCTTCCTGGCCAGGCCCTCAGCAGGCACCATGGCTACCTCCAAGGCAGAACCCACCTGGACAGCCACTACCTCCCACCCCCACCTCCATTCCCCAGGCCATCTGGACTCCTCACAAGATCCTGGCTGGATTGGTGACATTTCTCAAACTCGAGGGGCATGAAAACAGGGTTGCCAGGGGCTCAGATTTTTTCAGAGTGGGTACCCCATTCTGATGGCAGCCTTTGAGTGGACAATGCCCTTCCTTCGAAAGCAGTTATGGTAACTTCTGGCTGCCAGTTAAGAAACTGACGTGTACCTAGGAGAGCTGGAATGTTCTCCCTGCAGGAAGCCCGGGCCAGATGCTGCTGTTCTGTCCTTTAAAAACCTGTCTCAAATAGCCCGCGCCTGTAGAAATGCAGAAATGCCTGCTGCTTGGGGCTGATGGAGAAGTTCACAAGCTGAGTCTCCTCCCAGAGCTGTGCGGGGCCTCAGCCATCAGCAAGATTCCTGAGGGCCTCTCGACCCACTGACTCCTCCCGACACCCCACAGTAGCTTCTGGCTGAGATGGCACCAGGCCTGGCCCCATGGAATGCTGAGCAAGAACCAGTTCGCTAAATAAGAATCTTAGAAAATATAGGGAGGCTGAGGTGAGTGGATTGTCTGAGCCCAGGGGTTCGAGACCCGCCTGGACAAGTTGGCGAGACCTCATCTCTACAATAAATCAAAAAATTAGCCGGGTGTGGTAGCGCTACTTGGAAAGCTGAGACAGAAGGATTGCCGGAGCCCAGCAGGTCGAGGCTGCGGTGGCTGGGAGTGGCCACTGCACTCCAACTCAAAAAAATAAAAAAAGAAAAGAAAATGCAGGAGACACCCTTATGAAAATTGGAACTGGCAACCAATTCCTGATCAAAACCCTAAGTGTTCATACCATAAGAAATAAGATAGACAAGTGGGACCTCATCAAACTGAAAAACTTCTATAAAGCAAAAGAAACCATCAAGAGAACAGGGAGACAGTCCACTGAATGGGAAAAATTATTTGCCAACTGTATATCTGACAAAGGCCTAACATCTAGTATCCACAAGGAACTCAAACGCGCCAAAAAGAAAAAAACAAAGCCCCATTAAAAAGTGGGCAAAAGACCTGGAGAGACACTTCTCAAAAGAAGAGATACAGACAGCCAACAGATACATGAAGAAGTGCTCAACCTCACTCATCATCAGAGAAATGCAAATCAAAACTACTTTGAGATACCACCTAACCCCAGTAAGAATGGTCATCATTAATAAAACAAACAATAGATGCTGGCGAGGATGTGGAGAAAAAGGAACGCTTCGATACTGCTGATGGGAATGCAAACCAGTGCAACTTCTTTGAAGACAGTGTGGCGATTTCTGAAAGAACTAGAAATTGACCTTCCTTGTGACCCAGCAATTCCCCTCTGTTGGGAGTATACCCGGAGAAACTCAAATCATTCTGCAAAAAATATACCTGTACAAGCATGTTTGTTGCAGCTCTATTCACAATAGCAAAACCATGGAGCCAACCATGCTGCCCATCAAAGCTGGACTGGATTAAAAAAATGTGGTACATATACATAATGGAATATTATGCAGCCATA
>NW_007253295.1:185342-206009 GCF_000164805.1 Carlito syrichta
TTTTTTTTTTTTTTTTTTTTTTTGAGTTGGGGTCTCTTTCTGTTGCCCAGGCTGGAGTGCAGTGGCATGATCACAGCTCACCACTGTCTTGACCTCCTGGACTCAGGTGCTCCTCCTACCTTGGCCTCCTAAAGTGCTGGGGTTACAGGTGTGAGCTACTGCACCTGGCTTTGTTGTTAAAATTCTGATTCATCTTAAAAATAACTGTGGGCTTTACCTCTACTCCTAAATACACCTCCTCTGGGCCTAGTGAACTACAAAGTGACTGCTCCGGGACAGGGAGCCAAGGTTACCTGCAGTTCCAGGGTGCCTGGCCCATGGTGACTATGCCCGGGGAGGCCATGCGCAGTAGGAGTGAGGCTAGGGAATAGGCTGGTCTCTCGGGATCACACAATAGGCACCCGATCAATCAGAATGCCCCTTTTCTTTACTTAGCAAGGAGGTAGACAGGAGGCAGGATTTCCAAGTCCTAATACAGAGAGGCCTGGGAAAAGACCGCTCCTAGCCCCCTTTAACTTCAAGCATGAGGCTCCTTGAGGCTGGCAGCCCCACGGGCCCTGGACCCTGTAAGGACGGGAGAGGGGAGAGCAGCCCTGGCCTGTAGATATAGCAGTTAAGCAACATCCCTGGGCCTCTGCCCAAAGCCTGCAGAGATGCCCTGTCTCCTGCTTGACTGTGGTCCTGACCCCACTGACTCAGGTGTTCCCCGTCAAGGCACATACCCTGGCCCTGTCCTCAAATCCTGCCACGTGCTGCCTCCCTGGGCACTCCTGCTGGGCCTGCCATGCGGGTAGGGGGATCTCAGGCCTGGCCAAGGCCACACCAGCCAAGTCTCTCTTGGGTTCCCAGCTTCATCTATCAGGTTTTTTGGGTCCCAAATCTCAAGGCATCTTCCTCCACTGCTCCCTTCCCTCCACCCCCACATCTAGCCACGCGCAGGGGCCGGCAGTTGTCACCTTGACCCTCTCCACCTGCCTTGGCATTGCCTCTTGGACGCCTGCCACAGCCTGGCCAGGCTCCTGCTTCCACAGCTGCCCCACTTCAGTTCATCTCTGAACAGTGGCCACCATGATCCTCGAAATACTGACAACCTCCCAACGTTTCCTGTCACATTAGAAAAGTGATGCGTAGGCCTCACCTGCTACTTCCTCTGGGCCACTGCGAGCTTTTCTGCCCTCTCATGTCAGAGCCAGGCAGGGGGGACAGGGAAAGGCGAGAAGGTGAAGGAGGAGGCGTGTGGTCTCAGACTCACCTGGTCAAAGAGTTGGTGCTGAGCCAGGTACCCGACGTCCCGTGGCTGATCCACAGGAGAAAACCGAAGTGAAAGACAAAGCCCAGTTAGTTGTGACAGACGCCCTCCTGATGCTGCTGTCAGCAGGCTCCTAGCACCGCCCCTTCGTTCCATCCTGCATGGGATCCTCTGATCCATACAGAGGCCCTTGGGTATCTTCACAGACCCCCTTGAGCACTGGGGTGCCCAGCTGGTAAAGCGCTGGCCCTCTCACCCAGCTGACTGGCAAACAACTTCACACAGTGGTGAAATTGTACAGGCAGAGATGTATGCAAACAGGTGCTCACATTAACATTAACTAAGAGTGGGAGCAATTTAACTTCTGGGAAAATTATCTGACAAGGAGTGATTACAATTTAAGATACACGTGCTCTTGACTCAGTTGTCCTTCTTTTGAACTATATTCACCACTGAACTGTACCCAAAAAAGGGACCTGGAAAGAATTCCTTGTCTGGCCTGTCCAGCTGCTGGCTGAGCCACCCGCCATCCTCGCCCTGGCCGTCCTACTGGCCACCGACTCCTCTGAAACCTCCCACCGCAGCACATGGAGGCCACACCCACAGGTACTCGTGAGGACAGAGGAAACCAAAGGAGTCCCAGGGCCATACCTCGTTCACGATGTAGGTGCTGATGAATTCGCTGACGGTCATGAGAGTCTGGGACCATTCCTCATCTGTGTACCTGGATCCAACTTCCACGGGGACAGTTCGGCAGCCAGCAACCTCCTGAATATACTCCAGGCTAGTGGAGACATGTGCATCGTCACCAGTGTCACCAGCATGGGCTGGGTGTGGTGCCATGTGTGCTTCACATGTAGTTTCCTTGCATGCTCAAACAATTCAGGAGGCAGAGATGCCCATCACCCCGCCCCACTGATGAGGACACATGGCACCCAGGGGTGACTGCCCAAGGCCTACGCCAACACACCACGCCGTGCAGCTCTGTGGATGGAGCCAGCACATCTGGTTTTCTGGGCTGTTCCACTCTCGCTTGCTGACAGCCCCTGACGGCTCTCTCATCTTGGCACTATGCTGAGAAACCTCTGAGCAAATGGTGGGTGGGGCAGGGGTGGCGAGAACTCCACTGGGCTCTGAACTCTGGTACCTGGGACTGACTCCGGGCTTTGTCAGTTATAGACCAGGGACCTTTAGTGTGTTACCCGCTCTCATCCCTGTTCCCCGCTTGCAAAATGGGGGCGATGACAGTGCCCGCTCAAAACCCACGATGGAGGCTGGCTGTGCCGATGGCTCCTGCAGTCAGAATTCCTCCACAGGTCCCAGGGAGCCGCTCCCTCCACACAACCACACCGGGCTGACGCCATCTGTCCCCTGTGAGCTGTGGCTCCCTATTTCCAAAATCATGCACTATGTGGCATCATGGTCTCTCCAGTTGCCTGTCTGATCTCCCTGTCACGAATCTGAGGAGGGACCAGAAACAGACACCACAGACCAGGGGACCCCACGGGGAGGAAGGGGTTGTCTCAGGTTACTCCTACACTGAGCCCCAGGCCCTGGGAAGGTCCATGGGATTCCTAAGATCCTGCAGAACTGATGATAGACATATCCAAGACTGCCACTCAGGAACTCATAAGGAAACAGCTTGGGCCAGCCAGCAGCAGAAGGTAAGACTCTTATACCCTCCTGCAGAAGTTCAGGGTCCCTTCCTTCTAAGTCCTGGTCAACCCCTGGGCAGTCATTCTCAGGGGCTGCTGGTGAGGTGTCTGTGGAGTGTATCTACCTGCAGAGCGTAGGATCAGGGACTCCCAGGGGACACTAGCATGGGAAGGGGGACCTCTTTGCCCTCCAGTGACTACCCACCTCCACTTCTTCATGCATGGCCAGTGGTCAGCCACGCCTTCCAGGATCACAGGCCTCCCGGGAACCAAAAAATGCTTCCTGAAGTACTGGAGGGATGGACGGTGAAGCCGGGGGACTGTGCTTTCCAATGTCACATCTGGAACTGATCCACGGGCATTCCGTGCTTTCTGTTTAAACACAAAAGCAAATGGCAACCACCTCAGAAAGTCAAGACCTGAGACAGCCACCAAGAATTTGAATCCATGGCAGAATAGCTCAGGTGCCATTAGTAACAACAACAGATATCATGTATTATTATTAGGGCTACTACTATGTGCTTTTCGTGAGATCAAAGTGTTTTTTCATACCACTTCATTAACAATGTTGGATCAATTTATAAGAGTAATCCATTGGTTTCCCAGAAAGTCTGCAGGAAAGGACATGTCCTAGACCACCTCTATCCTAACCACACAGGGCTTCTCACCCTGCACACGCCTTTCCCTTCTTTTTTTTCTTTGAGGTAGGGGCCTCACTCTGTTACCCAGGCTGTAGTGCAGGGGCAGGCTCACGGCTCACCACGGGCTCCACCTCCTGGGCTCAGGTGATCCTTCCACCTTAGTCTCCTGAGTAGCTGGGACTGCAGGCACGCGCTACCACACCCAGCTAATTTGGGTTTTTTTTTTTTTTTTTTTTGTAGAGACGAAGTCTTTCTCTGCTGCTCAGGCTGGTCACGAACTCCTGGGCTGAAGTGGTCCTCCCGCCTCGGCCTCCCACGTGCTGGGATGCAGGCGGGAGCCACCGCACCCTGCCTCCTTTCCCATCTCTCACACCTGCATCTCTGATCCTCAGGGAGCGGCAGCCGCCTCGTCCCTCCACCACTCAGCTAAGGCAGTCTCCACGCAGCCCTCAGTCCTTGCAATTGCTCATGAGTGGGTGCGTCATCATCTGCTTCACCGCCTCCAGCAGGTGACCTGAGCAAGTGACCTACTGTCCCTCAGTAAGTGGCAGTTTCCTCCTCTGTGAAACTGTGGCGAGAGAAGATCATACGTGTAGAGTGTGCAGGACCACGGACCAGCACGGGTCAGCTCCCCTCCCTCTTCATACTGTCACGATCCTCGAGGACAGGCTCTGAGGTCCACACAGCCCCTGCCCAAGCTGTCCTGCCTGAAGCTGCCTCCCCCAGCTGTTACCGCCTGACAGGAAATTCCTCCACAGCCTCACTGGAATGGAAGCTCCAGGAAGGCAGGGGCAGGGCCACCATCAGTGCCCAATCAGGGTGTTGAGCAAACCCTTGAGCGAACCCCCTCACACAGGCAAGGAAGCCGAGGAGGCACTGAGAGACCACCACACTACTCGAGTCGCAGGTGGGGTGGTAGCGGGGGAATCTGAGCCCAGGCAGGCCGACTCGAGCCCACACCCATGGCCCCTTTGCTATGTACACTGCCCACGCCAAGAGAACCACCGTGGGCATGAAGCCACCTCCAGAGTTCCTTGGGACAGACCTCGTGGGGGAAGAGGGTGTCACCCTTGGGTCAAAATGGACAGATCTTTGTCCCTCAATCTGCATGTCTGCCCTGCCCTTTGAAAGGTCAACCCACACAGCAGGCCTTCAGCCCACGGTACCCCTGGCAACAAGGTAACATGTAACACCACGTTTGCTCATTTAATAGTCAGAAATTGCTGCCTCGCTGCTTCTGCTATTTGCAGTCTTGTATTTTTAACTTTAATTAATTAACTAATTAATTAATTTTTGTTTGTGTTTTGTTTTTTTGAGTTGGAGTCTCACTCTGTCGCCCAGACTGGAGTGCAGTGGCCTCTCCCGGCCACTGCAGCCTTGACCTGCTGGGCTCCAGCGATCCTTCCGCCTCAGCCTTCCAAGTAGCCGGGATTACAGGTGCGTGCTACCATGTCCAGCTAATTTTTTGATTTATTGTAGAGATAGGTCTCGCCAAGTTGCCCAGGTGGGTCATGAACTCATGGGCTCAGGCAATCTAATCACCTCGGCCTCCCAAAGTGCGGGATTACAGGCTGAGCCACCAAGCCCGACCTGTTCTTGTTCTTTTACCTCTTGGGGCTCAAGCTTTTTTCCCTATTGATTTGTAGAATTCCTTCTATAATATAGTTGCTCTTTGACAGATTTGCTAAAGTTTCCCTTCCCTTTTTAAAGGTTCTGCTTTTATTCTGGTTACGTGTATGTGTGTTTAATGATTTCTATTTGCATTTTTCTCATATAAAAATAATAACCATTGTAGAAAATTCTGAAGACAGAGGAAAGCATTTAGAAAAATGTCAAAAACACCCCATAATTCCAGCACCCAGTATTTAGTGCAGATTTTGTCATTTCTGGCGGGGGTCAGTACTCTGCCATTTTACAGGTGAGGGAACTGAGGCCCAAAGGAGGTGAGTGGCTGGCCCTGGGGTGTCGCAAGAGGTCTGTGTGTCTGCACAGATCTGGAGCCTTCTGAGTAAACCATGCCCGGGGTGCTCTGTCACATGCATGAACCTAAGGGTGGGACAAATGGGTTCTGGAAACAGAGGTCAGCTAATTGTCGTATCTCATCTAAACTCAGCAGCACAGAGGCAGAACAGCCAGGAAGCTAGCCAGGAAGCTAGCCTGCCAGAGTGATACTTCAACAAGTTGACCAAGAGACAGGCTATAGTTGGCTGCAGCTCTCATTCACATAATCCCTTAAACTGTTTCTTTTCAGTTCACAAAACATGCCCCTCCGGCTTTCCCAAAAGGGCACTGCCTTTGCAGAAACTGGATTTTTTCTAAATGAACAGAGCTGCTCCATTTTCCAAATCAATGGCAATACTATTTTCCACCAGTGGGGCTGCATGTCACCAGGCCTCACCAAAGAGGAGAGCTGCCTCGATGTTTCTAGAACGGGACTGCTGGAGTGCTGGTGTGCTCAATGGCAATCTCACCCAGATACCTTTGCGCAGGGCTGCTCCGGGCTTGAGCTATGGGCAGGCCTCTTTCCAGCAGGAAGATGTGTCTGGAGGACAGCAGCGACTTTAAGGAGGATGTCCCCAAGGATGGCCGCCCCCATCAGCAGGCCCATGTCACAGACCCTCAGGGCTGCGGCCACGGCGGGGGCCTCCCCAGGTGCCTGGCACAGACACAGGGCTTTCAGTAGGCAGCCGAAGGCGAAGACCCGGCGCCAGTCTTTGTGCACGTCCTGCCACGCGCCGGTGTTGAGTCTCTCCCAGGAGTAGTCCAGGATCACCTCGCTTGTCTGCAGACATGCGGCCCTCCGGCCAGTGTAGAAAAACTCGGCGGCTTCCTGCAGCAACACCACCATACTCCTCTCCACCTCCTGGCTGAGGTCCAGCTTCAGCTCTTCTCTTGTGCGCGGCAGGAGCGCCCTGAGGGCCTCCCAGAGAGCACCTGCTCCCACCAGGGGGGGTCTCAGGCAGTGGGCGCCTTCAGCCATCGGGCCCACTGCTGGCTCGGTCGGCCTGTGCCTGGGGGAAGACACAAAAGTTGATCCCCCATGCACTCCCGGCTTCCCCATCTCGCAGTAACCACGTCTTCACAGCGGTCTTTTCTGCAAGGCAGAATGTCCACAAGAGCAGCACCCCCATCTGTCTGGAGTCACGGCTGCATCCCCAGGGCCTACAAGGCATCTGGCAGTCAGCAAGCACTGGAGAAATGTTTGCTTCGAAAGGATCACGTATTGTCCTTGCCCAATGCCTCCAACACTCCTCCTCTGCTTGGCAGACTCATACCCAACCTGTAAGGCCCACTTTAAACGACTCCTGTGTGAAGCCTGCCAAGACTCTCCAACTGTGTTCTGTGTTCCCACAGCCCTTGAGCTTCTCTTCTGGCACCTGTCCCTAAGAATTAAAAACGTGCTCACACGTGTGTATCTCCGGTTCCAGACGGCGAGCTCCTCCAGAGCACCATGTGTCATGTCTCGAGGCTTCCCTAGAGCCTAGAAGCAGAGCCTGCTGAGAGGTACTCTGTCAAGGTGTTGAAGGAACATTCCCTGCTCAGGAAAAAATCTGGAAGTACACAGAAGCTATGCAGAAAGGGGGATGTCACTGCTGGTGCCTTGGCCGGCACTGGCCAGGGCATCACACGTGGATGGAGTCAGTCCTCAGGAGGAACACTAACATGTGAACAACCTCTGTGCTCACAATGAGATGATCTACTTATGCCCCAGGTCCTGGGTATTATCCTCACAGCTGTTACACTGCCCATCTCATTTGATGCTGACAAACAAGGACCACCATGCTCTGCAGAGAATACGTTATGCTAGTGGTCAGCAACCTTTTCTGCAATGAGCCAGATATTAACTATTTTAGGCTCTGCAGGCCGTAGAGTCACTGCTGCTACTATGAGGGGAGACCCCCCAAAAACAGGAATTATCTTTTGGAGGGTGAGCCCCTTGTAGTACAGACTTTCCCGGCTAGGTAAGTGCTCTAGGAACCCATCGGCATCAGTACACCAGCTAGTGTTGTTGTGAGAGGCTACACTGTGGAAGAAAATGTCCTGAGTTGTGGCAAAAGGGTGGCTGGGTGCTTCTCCTACGACAATGCACCTGCTTGCACCTGCCCACGCCGCACAAGTGTCCAGCAGTTTCTGACCCAAAACGGCATGACCCCTGTGCCCTGCCCTCCCTCTTCGCCCGCTCTCTCCCTGTGCAACTTTTCTGTTTCCCTGGATGGAAAAAGTCCTCCAAGGGAAACGTTTTGTCCATGTGAAAGAGGTGAAACGGAAAGTGGCAGAAACACGAAAAGGCATCAAGACTGATGAATTCAAAAACTGATCTGAGCCATGGAAATAGTGTCCCAACAGGTGTACAGCATCCAATGGAGAGTACTTTCAAGGTGGCTGAAGTTTAAACATGTCAGAATAAATGCACAGTTTTTTATAAATACATTCCAGGGTTTTTTGGGTCCCCCTCATACTCTGCCCTTGTAGTGTGAAAACAACCATGCACTGTATGTAACCAAATGGACACGGGTGTGTGCCAATAAAACTTTATTTACAAAAACAGATGATGGCCCAGATGGAGTCTGTCACCTCTTGCTCTGTGTTCAGCAAACTCTGTCTTCTTCCTGGGCATATAGACTACATTCCCCAGTCTCAGTTGCAAGTGGATGTAACTAGGCCAAGTTCTAGCTGTTGTGAATGGAAGTCATTTATGCCACTTCTGGTGAGGCCCATAAACACTTCCGCCGGGATTCTCCACACTTTCCCTACCCATTGGCTGGAAGTGAGGGACTTGAGGCTCTGGGGGATGACAAAGTGCAAGATGGAAGGTGCTGCTTGAAGAAGAGTTGCCCAGAAAGGCCACCCAACCATGACAGCCATGCTGGTATATTTCATGAACAAAAAATAAACTTGTACCGAGTTTGGCCATTAAATGGGATGACGCTTGTTGCAACAGTTAGCCTGCCCTGGCTAATGTGGTCACTCCTATTATTATCGCTAATAATGGCTCCCACAAGATGCTCATATGCTAATCCCCAGAACACATGAATATGTTATCTAATATGGCAAAAGGCACCTTGCAGATTGATTAAGAATAAGGGCCTTGAGCTGGGAAGATTATCCTGAAGTATCTGGGTGGGTTCAACCTAACAGGAGTCCTTAGAAGAATCTTTCCTGGCTAAGATCAGAGTCAGAGGAACATGCAATATTGGAAGAATGGTCAGAGATGTGCAATACCACTGTGCTGAAGACAAAGGACACAGGCTGAGGAATAGGAGAATTTTGAAGCTGGAAAAAGCAAAGAAATGGATTCTCCCCTAGAACCACTAAAAAGGAGTGCAGCACTGTGGAGACTTTGATTTTAGCCCAGTAAGATCCACATCAAACATCTAACCTACAAAGCTCTAAGATAATATAATAAATTTGTGTTGTTTTAAGCCACCAAGTTTGTGGTAATTTGTTACAGCAGCAACAGAAAAAGAACACAGTGTGTTTCTAACCAACAGAATAGGACCAAGGATCTGACAGACTACCACCTTTGTGATTAGGTTATTTAAGATTGTAACTTGCCTCTTGTTGGCAGACTCTCTAAAGCAAGTGGCCATGATAGAGAGGCCCATGTGGCAAAGAACTGAGGGTGGCCTAGTGACAACAGCAAGTAAGAACCTGAGGCCCTCAGTCCAACAGCCCTCCAGGAACAGAATTCTGCTAGCTATGGGAGCTTGGATCCTTGTCCAGTTGAGTCTTTAGCTGAGAACTCAGCCCTAACTGACACACGACTGCAGCCTTGTAAAAGATACTAATGCAGAGGGCCTAGCTAAGCCATGCCCCCTTCAGAGCCACGGAAGCTCAGGTAATGAATGTGTTGTTTTACACCACTGAATTTATGGTGATTTGTTATGTAGCAGTAGATCTAATTAACATCTCTATCCAAACTTCCTAGACACCCTGGGACCCAGACAAGAGGAAAAAATATTGGCTTCCTTTAGCTCTAATGTATATGAAGAAGTCAGCAGCAAACAGGGAAGCAATGACATATAAAAAGTGCTGGAGATTGGTTTCTGAAGGTGACCTGGGCAACCCCATCCCTATCCCTGGAGTCCCCAGCTCAGGAATAAAAATGCATGTAGCAGGCACAAGACTGAGGATATTACGTGGATTACCTCATTTAACACTCACAGTGAACCACATAGCTGATAACATACTTATAAATGCTCTAAGCACTTCATACATCACTCTCTTACTTTTTACAGAAACTATTAAGATAAAAGTATCATCATCCCCATTTTACAGATCAGGAAAAGTGAAGTGAAACAACTTGCCCAGAGCAGTTCAGCTAGTAAAGAGGTGGACCAAAGATTTTAAACCCAGTCTGGCTCCAAAGTCCATGACCTTAAGATTGAAGCCACAAGACCAGGAGCCAGCATGTGAAGGGCCTGGGAACCTGGGTTGTCGAATTCTCAAGAAAATTCTACGAGGAATTACCGTCCCCTTTCTACAGATGAGAACACCTTATCACTTCACGTAAGAGCCAGACTTATCTCCCTCACTGGTGATTATTTTTGAAGCATCTCTTTCTAGGCCTGTCCTAAAGTAACAGCCATAATTTAGAGCTGTTCTCAGTGCTACAGCCTGTATCATGGCTTCCCAACCATTCCTTTCCCTCTGATTTTATTTATTCCTCACAATACTGAGGTTACTGTGATCATTATCCCTATAATTTTCTCACCCTCCTATTTTCTGCTGATGAGGAAGCTAAAGCTGAGAAATGAAGTGACTTGCCCCAAGCCCTGTGGTCAGTCATTTGTGCAGAAACAGGGCTTAAGTTCCAGTCAATCTCAGTGTCCTTTCCTGTGTGCCACGTCAGGCTGTAAGCTTGATGTCCATTTAATGTCCCTCACAAGCCTACAGTGTAAGGTCTTACAGATGAATAAAGCGAGATTTGAGAGATTGAGCAGTTTGTCCCAAACTACACAGTGTCGATATGTACCCAGAACACTCTCTGGCTTCTGGGGTGAAGTCTCCATCAGCTTTTTGGGCCTTTGTATCCATAGGACTCTGCTCAGTCCTTGGTTCACAACGGATATCCTTCCCTGCTGGCTCAGGGGTGATGGGATCACAGTCCCTGCCAGGATGGTTTTCACCTTTAGCCTTCTACAAGGTTCATAAATGTCCTGCGCTGGCCTCATAACAGCCTTCTTGGAGTTTCATGGTCCAACCTTCCAGCGTGGTCTTATCCACTAGCACACATGACAGCACACGGGACCCATCAACTGGCCGTCCTGGGTGGCCTCACAGCTTGTCCCGAGTCTTACATGAGTCTCATAAAACGATATCGAGAAGTCCCAACCTGAGCATCCAAAAGACCTCAGAGGCCGCATATCCTGGCTTCTCATAAAGGCCTATAAAATGGCCTCCCAGAAGGCCACTTATCTGCCATACTATAAAAAGGCTTCCGCTAGGGCCTTCTGTGCCAGCCCTGTAAACTGGTCTCTTAGTGCCCTTATAAAATACCTTCCCAGAGGGTTTCAAATGGGCTATAAACTAGTTCCCTGTGATGCAGATTATAGGCTTTGCAAACTGGTGTCCCAGATGACCTTATAAAATGGCCCCTTATAGAGCCCATATTGGCCTTACAAAGCCAGCTTCTGAAGGTAGCCTCACATGCTATTTCATAATCCAGGATTCCCAAGTAGCCTCATGTTCTGCTTTGTCAGCTGGACTCTAAAAGCGGCCTCATATGTGCCACTTTGTACCTTGGCCTCCCAAGATGGCTTTGTGTTTGGTCTTCATGAATTGGCCTCCTGAAGCAGCCTATGTACTGCTTTGCAAATTGGCCTTAAGAATGGCCTCATGCTGAAAACCATGTGAAACAGCCTCTGGGAAAGAGGGCCTCAGGTGGGCTGGACAATACAGCTTTCTCCTGGCCACACCAGACAGTCTTAAATATTTTTTAAAATGCAGGATTCTTCAGCCAAGAGCCTTATAAAAAAGCCTTCAGAGATACTCATGTTGACCCTGTGACAGTCTTCCAGAAGGGGAAGCTTCAGGACAGCTGTATGGGTTTGTTTTCAAAATGCTTTTCAGATTGCCTGTATTAGCCACTTGAAATGGCCTCCCAAAAGGCCTCATGGTTGATCTTAAACTCTAGCTTTGTACAAGGTCGTATGTTGGCACCATGCAGAACCTTTCCACAATGAAGTGGTAGTCTGGCTACATCAGTCTTCCTGCCTGGCTCCACAGGCTTCCCAGAACTTCTCATGATTTGGCCTTTTAAATAGTTGCCATGTCACAGGCATGGTGGTGCATGTCTGTAATCCTAGCTATGCGGGAGATCACTTGAGCCTAGGAGTTGAAGACCAGCCTGGGCAACACAGCAAGAACCTGCCTCTTAAAACACACACACACACAAACAGTACACAGCAAGAACCTGCCTCTTAAAACACACACACACACACACACACACACACACACACACACACACAAACAGTACTCCAAACTGTCCTCCCTGTAGTTTGGGGCTTGTCTGAGGGCCAGGTGAAGTCGGATTCTGTCTTAGTTTTACAAACCAATCTTCCATGGTTTCTCCATTGTGGAAAGTTTTTTTGTTGCATCAACCAACCTTCCAGGGAGCAGCCTCATGCTGGTTCCTGTTAGCCATGTGAAATGGCCTTAGAGGAGAAAAAGGCTTAGTCTGGCTGGGTGAAATCCTTTCTTGTTGACTATATGGAACAATCTTCCAGAGGTGCTGGCCTCATGTGGGCTGTGAGAAGCAGCCTTCACACAGCCATTTATTTGAGATGGCCTCCCTGGGAAGGACAGGCACAGGCTACATGAAACTGCTTTTCTTTTTTTTTTTTTCAGTTGGAGTCTCACTGTCACCCAGACTGGAGTGCAGTGGCCGCTCCCGGCCACCGCAGCCTCGACCTGCTGGGCTCCGGCGATCCTTCTGCCTCAGCCTTCCGAGTAACCGGAATTACAGATGCGCGCTACCACGCCCAGCTAATTTTTTGATTTTATTGTGGAGATGAGGTCTTGCCTGCCCAGGCGGGTCTCGAACCCGCGGGCTCGGGCAATCTGCTCACCTCAGCCTCCCAAAGGCGCGGGATTACAGGCTGAGCCACCGAGCCCGGTGAAACTGCTTTTCTTAATGGCCTCTTGCCCGGGCTTCTTTACAAGTCAGCCTCTAGAGTTCACTGAGGAGGGAAGATCGCTTGAGACCAGGAGTCTGAGACCAGCTTGGGCAACATAGCAAGACCTTATTTCTACAAAAAAAAAAAAAAAAATTAGCCAGGCATAGTGGCACACACTTGTAGTCCCAGCTACTTGGGAGGCTGAGGTGGAAGGATTGCCTGAGCCCAGGAGGTTGAGGCTCCATGATTGTGCCACTGCACTCCAGCTTGGGCAACAGAGACTCCGACTCAAAAAATAAAAAATAAATGAAAATATCTTGATAGTTGTTTCAAGGAGTTTTCCAGAGGAAGGGATCAGCCTGAATATCCTTGTGGCCTGGCTTTGATCGGCTTCCCAGAATTCCTTGCTGAAATGCCTTTTATAAAAGGTTATATTAAACAAACAGCCTTCCAGAGGTGAGAGTCAGAAATCAGATGTGTGATTTGCCAGTTCTTTGTAAGCAGATGTTTGAAGCAGTCTTTCAGGGGTACCGCAGACTGGCCTTTAAATTGGCCTCCTAGAGCTGCATGTAAAGGGGTTTATTGTGAGTTGTATAAATAGCCTTCCAGTGGTCAGTACGGGTGGGTTAACTATACAGTATCCAAACCAGGATGCTATTAATATTTATGCCTGAACAAGTAAAAAACTGGGGGTAGCCTAGGCAAACCGACACCCATGGTCACCCAAGTACAGGCCACATGAAAAAGCCTGAGTTGGCCTTGTATCTTCACTCTGCAAGTCAGTTTCCTAGAGTGCAACACATATGGCCTTAAAAGACCTCTTGTTGGTCATAGGCTTTTTTCTTTGTTTTTTTTGGTTTTTTTTGGTTTTTTTTGCAGGTGTCAGGCACAGTTGAAACAGCCATAGTGTTCTCTTGTGTTGTGGCTTTGCAGACTGGCATTTCACCCAGACTGACACATGGGACAGCTACTGGGGAAGGCCAGGTGCAGGTTGCGTAAAATAGTTTTTCTTAATGGGACTTAATGATTCAGCCCCTTAAATAAAGGCTTTTCTGTTGGTGTATGTTACATAAAGTTTGCATGAGCTAACCTCTCAGAATGGCTTTTGTCTTGGCTTTATAAATCAGCCCAAGATGAGCCTTAAACACAAAGGAGTCAAGTACAGGCTATATAAGACAGAACGCATGGACTTCGCTCCTGACTTCATAAACTCACCATCCAGAGTTCCCCGTGCAAACTGGCCTCTGACGCGCTGGCTCCTCTGATGCAAGTGGGCTCCTGGTGGAAATGAGCTACAGCCTTCGAGGGAGCCACCGCCTGTCACCTCAGGGTCCTCGTATTTTTAAACACCAGCTTCGCTAAAGTACCTCCCACAGTCATGACAGTTGGCTAGATGAACCGGCCTCTCCGAGAACCTCACCCGCCTCCCAAGCGACCACGCTGGCCGTGAGAAGGCCTTCCGAGGGGGCCTCCCGGGCAGATCAGCCTCGCTCCGGATTCTGGGCACCGGTGGCCCAGTTTCGTAATTTCTCCAATGTGATCGTGGTGGGATTCACAGAACTTGTGCACAAGCGTGAGCGTCGGACACTTTCCCGACAGCTTTGGAACATTTTCCGGACAGCTTTATTCAACTGCACGAGGGTCCCTCTGGCTCCCCAAGGGCTACGCGGCCGGCCCCGGCGTGGCCTCGACAACACCCCCCTCCCGGTATTGCCCTTTGGCCCTTCCGAGCACGCGCCACCCACGCTCGGCCACTCGCCGGCCGCTCCACGGCCCCGCAAGCCAAGCCTCAACTCTCCCCTTCTGGCGCCCTCCCCGGGCTGCATTTTTCGCGGCTCCTATTCGAGACTCGAGGGCTCAAGCCTTTCCCGCCGGCCTAGCAGCAGGCCGACGACAAAGGCCAGGCGGGCCGGGAGCAACGCCCGGGCAGACACAGAACTCGCGCAAGCGCACCGGAGGTCTGCGACGCGACACCGATAACAACGCAAGCGCACAAGGAACTGGAGTCACGCATGCGCAAAACAGCAGCCGTGAGACGAGAACTACGCACGCGCAAGGCCACACCCCCCCCCCCCGGCGGAGCAGGCGAGCGGCGAGGTCCCCCGCTGTGTGCTCAGGGCGCATGCGCTGGCTCGAGCCCTCCTCCCCCCTCTTCTCTCCTCCCCCCACCCAGGGCTTCCCGAGGCGCACGCGCGAAGCCGTCATCATTTCCACGCTTCGCCCCGCGCGCTCCTTCCCTCCGAGCGTGGCCTCTCCACTCCTAAGGGACAGAACTGCTCGCCCTCTCTAGTTTCCCAGACCAACCTCTCTTACGTTTGACGGTGTCGAGTCGCTCCGGCTGGCTCGGACCCGTGGCGTTTGGTCCGAGCAATCCCGTTGTCTCCTCGCGTCCGGCTGTCCCGAGAGAATCGATTTCTCGCCGCTCGGCTAATCGCGATGGAGCGCCCGGATGAGCGCCGAGTAGTCGATGGCTGCCCCGCCCCGCCCCGCCCCGCCCCGCTCCCGAGTAAAGACCCGAGTCCGGAGCCCGGACCGCGAAGGTCTGGCGCTGTCCCTGTGTCTCGCTCCGCGCCGCCGACGCCCGCTTCTCTTCTGCACCAATAGTGACTTCGTTCAACGCAGTTTCACATCCTCCGTTTTATCTAGTCCCCGCGTCTAGGATCAGCGGTTCTCCCGATTTTACAGAGAGGTAAACTGAGGCTCGGTGAAATTAAAGCGGCCACATACTTGTGCCTTTGGAAAGGCACAGATCCAGAATTCGGACCCACGAGCTAGTGCCGCGTCCACGCCTGTGCGCGCTTGAGAAGGCAGGTGGCCAGGGGACACACTTCGGCCCCCTCCGCCTTGATGCCGAGTGGTGAGGTGTCACCGAGACTAACGTCTCTTGTGCACACGTTCCCTGTGATCTCCGAGCATGCAGGCCTTTTGCAGCATTGCACAGCGGCCGTGGAAAGTTATGCCCATTTAAAGAAAAAAAAATCTCTCACAACCTATGTTCGTGAAAAAAAAAAAAAAGAAAAAAAGAGTTATACTGGTTTGGAGGTCGGAAACAGGCTTGCCCAAGTCCAGTTGAACAGGTTAGTGGCTTCTAGATACTTGGGCTACATAAAGCACTTTTATATATTAAATTCACAGCAAACACCATAGCGATCAGGATCATCCTATTAGGGAGGGAGACAGTCAAGCAGAAAGGTCTCCTGACCCTTCGGGCTCAGTGGGATGCTGGTGTTGGAACCCAGCAGAAACAGGTCAGGCGTCTACCTGCTCATATGCCACACTAAAGAACCTCCCCTCAGTGGTGTCGAGTTTTACCTGAGCCTGGAGCCCCAGGAAAACAGGACAAAGGAATTCCTCTCACCCTTCTGTGTTCTGGAAAACAACTAACTGCAAAGAGCCATCCTCCCATGTCTCCCTTGGTTATCTGTGACAAAGCCAGACACACAGGTTCCCATTCTTTCCAAGGGATTCGCTGAACTTGTCCCACTTATAAGATGCTTATTAACTAAATTACTTCAGACCCCCAAACTCTGGCCTGCCTTCGGCCTGAGCCAGCAGACAGCCCCTCCTGATGAGAGGCTGGCCTCAGGGTGAGATATTCCATCACCTAGTATCCCATCATGCCACCCTTTCATCCCCTTTCCCGGTTCTTTCTGATACAAGCTAGGAGACCCCAAAGCTGGGTCCCACCAGAGTGGGAGGAGGATGATGCGAGAATTGCATGAGTGGGAGGAGGATGATGGGAGAATTCCCTAGAATTGGAATTCAGTCCCATGACCAAATGGGTTCTTGACTTTGTGCAGGAAGGAATTCAAGCATGAGCCATAAGTAGGAGACAAAAAGTTTATGACTGAACAATCCATAAGCAGAGCAGCTCATGTGTGTCACTGGGGTTTTAGTTGGAAAACTAAAGTAAGTGTATTGAAATGCCATAAGCAGATAGACCAGCCAGGCTGGTCTATCGGGAGAACAACCATGTATCACTGGGGCTTTATTTTTATTTTTAATAGCTATCTCTGGATTGTATGCTGAGCAAAGCAATAGGTGGATTATTCATGGGTTCTTCCAGAAAAGCGTGGGAAGTTCCCAGAATCGAGGGTTCCTCCCTCTTTTAAACCTTGTAGGGAACTTCCTGGGTTGCCATGTTAATTGTAAACTGCCGTGGCGCTGGTGGGTGTGCCTTCCAGCATGCTAAGGTGTTATAATAAGCAAGAAGGACAGATAGAAGTTGATTTTGAAGCCATCTTGGTCTCAGCTGGCCTCAGCTGGTCTTCTCACAGCTTCCCATCTTGTCAGTGAGGTCTGGGGCCTGTGACCTTCATTTTGGAAACTAGTCATGGTGGTTCCCTATCTCATTTCTAACCTTGTTTTCTTCTTCCTATAAAAGAAGGGCGCTTTTTGCCTAAACTCTGTGGCCACAACGTTCTCTCTTTTGCTGTTATCTCTCTCCCCTTATAGCAGTAGTAATCCTTTCAAATAAATGGCTCTCTTTACTAGTCTGAATTTGTTTTTTATTTGACAGTGGATGGGCAGTTACGGTAGAGACTACAGATGGTGGCCGGGGGCACCAGGCCCCAAGTTGCCCAGACAGCAAGGAGGTTCTAACCCAGGACACCCTGCCTGCAGAAGCCCTCTTCCACAGTGATCAGGAATGGGGCTCTGGTGGCTAATGGTGGTATGGAGTGCTGCCAGTCAGGCAGGGACAGATACCCCTTTTGCCAGCTTGTTTGTGTTTTCAAAATTGGCTTGTTGAGATGAATTGCAGGCACAGATGAAATGTTTTCTTGAAAGAACCGCAGTTTTTCACCACGGGGTTTCATTTCTTGCAGTCTCTCTGCCAACCTCCCCACCTCCCCTCATTCCCCGCAGCCTTGGAATTGGCCATTAAGCGGATAGACCCATCTGAGTGCTGCAAAAGGCACTGAACAAAGAAAAAGGCATCATTTATGCCTGTATTTGTGATTTTTCTCCAATGGATCAGAAGCCTGTAATTTAAATATATCCAAGTGTGCTGGGAACGTTTGTGGCTTAATTATCAAATTTATTCAAAATAGATACATACAAACAAAACTCCAAACTGGAAAACAACATTTAGCTTGGCCACGAAAGGCATGTTTGATTTGCTTTGCTTGCTTAAACATAGACACGAAACGCTCGTACATCCTGGTCTTCTGCTGACTCCACCTGGATCTTCTGGAGGGAGCACTGGCTGCTCACTTACCTGTTCTGAGCTTTCATCTCATCAGCATGAGACCTGCACTGCTTTGGCAAGGAGCTAGTGAGCCTGAAATGACCTTGTGTGAAGACTGGGAACAAAATACAAGGCGTTTTACTGAATGAGTTCCTCGGATGCAAGCAAAAAGCCCCTTACATACAATCAGGCAGACCGGGATACTTACTAGCTCTCTGAGCCTCGGAGTTCTCTGTGAAATGGGTATGATAACCTCCCTCCCAAGGAGGTAGCAAGGATTAGCTAAGGCAGCTAAACATCTCAAGCCATATTCTTTGATACCTCTGAAAGACAAAGGAAACTGTTTGGTCTCTCCCCACCTTGCCATTGCATAATAGGATCTGTCACTCTCCTTATTCATTCAACAAATATTTGTCAGACATGGTGCTTGGTCATTATTAAATGACCCATAAGGTGAATGTTTTCCTTTCACCTGCAAATATTTATTGAGCATCTCTGGGCTTAGTGCTTGTGTCAGTTACCTATTAGGGCAAATAACACTACATAACAAACATCCCCAGACTCAACAGTTTAAACTGTCTGAAGATGGGCTGGGTGTTCTCATCTGGGTCAGGCTCGGCTGATCTCCGTAGGGCTTTGTTTGTGTGACTGTGGCCTCATGGCAGTGTCTGGCAGTCGGTTAGTTGTTGGCCAGGACAATGAGCCCACTGCGCTGCTAGTCACATGACAGTGGCAGGATCCTAAGAGCAGGACCAGAAACAGCAAGCCTCATAACCCATAAGTGGCATAGATCCCTTCTGTGGGCTAACAGTCTCATTGGTTGTCTAAACCAAATCACAAGGTGAGTCAGATTCCACAGGCTAGGTGAGAGCATCCACCACGTGATGGGAGAGACTTGAAGCCACACTGCAAGAGACTGGGAATCAGGGAGGGCAAAGGGTACGAATTAATTATTGTTACAAAGAATTAAGAATTCTGTTTTGAGCCGGGCTCGGTGGCTCAGCCTGGAATCCCAGCACTTTGGGAGGCTGAGGTGAGTGGATTGCTTGAGTCGACGGGTTCAAGACCTGTATGGGCAACTTGGAAAGACCTCATCTCTACAATAAGTCAAAAATTAGCCGGGCGTGGCAGCACGCGCCTGTAGTTCCAGCTACTCGGAAGGCTGAGGCAGAAGGATCGCCGGAGCCCAGCAGGTCGAGGCTGCGGTGGCTGGGAGCGGCCACTGCACTCCAGTCTGGGCGACAGAGTGAGACTCCAACTCAAAAAAAAAAAAAAGGAATTCTGTTTTGACAGCGAAATCCCTACCCATATTCTGGGGATGGGCAACAGGAAGTTAGGAAGTTCTAGGCATGGTTCCATATATCATAAATGGGGCAGGGAAGGGAGGACAAGGGCGCCATGTGGGGAGTGGGGGCTACTGGTTGACGGTGGATGCTCAAACCCTCTCTGATAAGGTGTCACCTGAGCCTTGACCTGGAGGCAGTGAGGGAATAAGTCTTTTGGCCATCTTGGTAAGGCAGAGGCAGCAGCGAGTGTGCCAGGCATTTAAAGGGACAGTGGAGAGGCCACTGTAGTCGAAGTGGGGGAAGCTGAGTCCCGGAGGGGAGCTGGTGGGGTCAGAGAGTTGACCAGGGCCAAATCGTGTGGGGCTTTGCTGGCTGTCGTCGGGACATAGGCTTTTACTGTGGGTGAAATGGGGGAGCCCTTGGAGGGTCTGGGGAGGCAGAAGAGTGACATGGTCTGAGTTAGGCTTTAGGGGCATACAGTCCATGAGAATTAAAGTTGTAATAAATAGCCATATCTGTGAGAAGTGTCAGGATAGGTGACAAGCAGAGAACCATAGGCACATGTCACAGATTGTGATCAAAGATAAACGGGTGTGGCAGTGTCAAAAAAAAAGACCACAAACTCTTTGATGCCCCTCCCTTGGAGAGGTGCATCCTGCTCCTCCCCTTCAGCCTGGCAGGCAGGTGACTGACTGCTTTGACCAATAGCTTGTGGCAGAGGTGATGCTAGGGGACTTCTGAGGTCAGGTCACGGAAAGCAGTGCAGCTTCTGTTTTGTTTGCTGGAGTATGCAGGAGTCTGGGACTACCACGTAAGCTGTCACCCAAGCCCAGGTGCTGGTTACTTGTGTGAACGCACCTTCAGAAGGTTCCAGCCCCAGCCATATGTGTCTTCCCTAGCCATATGAGACACATGGAGCAGAGGCAAGCTGTCTCCGCTGCGCTGGGCCGTTTTCAAACCCACAGAGTCTGCAAGCATGACATAATGGTTATTGGATCCTACTAAGTTTCAAGAGAGCACAGCAACAAATAACTGGAAAGAGGATGATTCAGGTACTTTACCATGTAGAGAGAAGAGCAAACAGCCTGTCTGCAGGGATGGATACAGGAGAAGCTGTGGTAGTGACTTAGAGCAAAGAGTCCCGCCATGTGGGCCCTCTTGCCAGGGGCACAGGGGTGGCTATAGGGGGTATTTTCTTCGATGCCAAGGAGGCATTGAGGGTTGCTGCAGTCCGGTCATTCCTTCAGGAATTTCTTTTTTGAGTTGGAGTCTCACTCTGTTGCCCAGACCTGCTGGGCTCCGGCGATCCTTCCGCCTCAGCCTTCCGAGTAGCTGAAACTACAGGGGCACGCTACCACGCCCGGCTGATTTTTGATTTATTGTAGAGATGAGGTCTCACCAAGTGGCCCGGGCGGGTCTCGAACCCTCGGGTTCAGGCAATCCACTCACCTCAGCCTCCCAAGGCGTGGGATTACAGGCTGAGTCACTGAGCTCGGCTTATATCACCCTTTTTTTTTTTTGAGTTGGAG